>NC_029774.3:99452958-99453240 GCF_000817695.3 Arachis duranensis | reverse complement strand
CTCTGACATGCTTTCTGAATGGAGCATCATAGGTATCTTCTATGATGGTCTATCTGAGCTGTCCAAGATGTCATTAGACAGCTCTGCTGGAGGATCTCTTCATCTGAAGAAGACGCCTGCAGAAGCTCAAGAACTAATTGAAATGGTTGCAAATAACCAATTCATGTACACTTCTGAAAGGAATCCTGTGAACAATGGGACAAATCAGAAGAAAGGAGTTCTTGAGATTGATACTCTGAATGCCATACTGGCTCAGAACAAAATATTGACTCAACAAGTCAA
>NC_029774.3:99451591-99452918 GCF_000817695.3 Arachis duranensis | reverse complement strand
GCAAGCCTTTTCCATCATCTTCTCAGCAACAGACAGAGAATTCTAAGCAGAGCCACTCTGACTTAGCAACCATGGTCTCTGATCTAATCAAAACCACTCAAAGTTTCATGACTGAAACAAGGTCCTTCATTAGAAACTTGGAGGCACAAGTGGGATAGCTGAGCAAGAAAATTACTGAACTCCCTCCTGGTACTCCTCCAAGCAATACAGGAGAGAATCCAAAAGGAGAATGCAAGGCCATTAACATGACCCACATGGCCGAACTTGGAGAGGAGGAAGAGGCAGTGATCGCCACTGAGGAAGACCTCAATGGACGTCCACTGGCCTCCAATGAGTTCCCTAATGAGGAACAATGGGAATCTGAGGCTCACACAGAAACCATAGAGATTCCATTGGATTTACTTCTGCCATTCATGAGCTCTGATGAGTATTCTTCCTCTGAAGAGGATGAGTATGTCACTGAAGAGCAAGTTTCTAAATACCTTGGAGCAATCATGAAGCTAAATGACAAGTTATTTGGTATTGAGACTTGGAAGGATGAACCCCCTTTGCTCACCAAAGAATTGGATGACTTGTCTAGGCAGAAACTACCTCAAAAGAGACAAGATCCTGGGAAGTTCTCAATACTTTGTGTCATAGGCACCATGACCTTCAAGAAGGCCTTGTGTGACCTAGGGTCAAGTGTAAACCTCATGCCTCTCTCTGTAATGGAGAAGCTAGGGATCTTTGAGATGCAAGCTGCAAGAATCTCACTAGAGATGGCAGAAAATTCAAGAAAACAAGCAAGAATCTCACTAGAGATGATAGACAATTCAAGAAAACAAGCTTATGGGCTTGTAGAGGATGTTCTGGTAAAGATTGAAGACCATTACACCCCTGCTGATTTCATAGTCCTAGAAACTGGGAAGTGCATGGATGAATCCATCATCCTTGGCAAACCCTTCCTAGCCACAGCAAAGGCTGTGATTGATGTGGACAGAGGAGAATTGATCATTCAAGTGAATAAAGAATCCCTTGTGTTTAAGGCTCAAGGATATCCCTTTGTAACCATGGAGAGGAAGCATGAAGAGCTTTTCTCAAAACAGAGTCAAACAGAGCCCCCACAGTCAAACTCTAAGTTTGGTGTTGGGAGGCCACAACCAACTTCTAACTTTGGTGTTGAACCCCCACATTCAAACTCTAAGTTTGGTGTTGGGAGGTTCCAACATTGCTCTGAGTATCTGTGAGGCTCCATGAGAGCCCACTATCAAGCTACTGACATTAAAGAAGCGCTTGTTGGGAGGCAACCCAATGTTATATTTTATTTATTTTCTTTTGTTATTTTATG
>NC_029774.3:99451128-99451334 GCF_000817695.3 Arachis duranensis | reverse complement strand
AGACTGGCGTTAAACGCCAGGAAGGGGCAAGAAGCTGGCGTTAAACGCCAGAAATGGGCACCAGCCTGGCGTTTAACGCCAAAATTGGCATAGAGAGCATTTTTTCTCGCCACTTGGTGCAGGGGTGACTTTTCCTTGACAACTCAGGATCTGTGGACCCCACAGGATCCCCACCTACCCCACCACTCTCTCTCTTCTTCACCCAT
>NC_029774.3:99438087-99451019 GCF_000817695.3 Arachis duranensis | reverse complement strand
TCAAATCCCATCTTTCTCTTCACCACTTTCCCTCCCAAACCCACCCTCACATAGCCGAACCTTACCCCTCCCTCCACTCCTATATAAACCAATCTTTACCACCTCATTTTCACACAACCTAAACACTACTTCTCTCCCTTTGGCCAAACCACAAAGCCATCTCCTTCTCCTTCATTTCCTCTTCTTCTACTCTCTTCTTTCTTCTTTTCCTCGAGGACGAGAAAACCTTTTAAGTTTGGTGTGGTAAAAGCATTGCTTTTTGTTTTTCCATAACCATTTATGGCATCCAAGGCCGGAGAAACCTCTAGAAAGAGGAAAGGGAAGGCAAAAGCTTCCACCTCCGAGTCATGGGAGATAGAGAGATTCATCTCAAGGGTGCATCAAGACCACTTCTATGAAGTTGTGGCCATGAAGAATGTGATCCCCGAGGTCCCTTTCAAACTCAAAAAGAGTGAATACCTAGAGATCCGACATGAGATTCGAAGAAGAGGTTGGGAAGTTCTTACCAACCCCATTCAACAAGTCGGAATCTTAATGGTTCAAGAGTTCTATGCCAATGCATGGATCACCAAGAGCCATGATCAAAGTATGAACCCGAACCCAAAGAATTGGCTTACAATGGTTCGGGGGAAATGCTTAGATTTTAGTCTGGAAAATATAAGGTTGGCATTCAACTTACCCATGATGCAAGGAGATGAACACCCTTACACTAGAAGGGTCAACTTTGATCAAAGGTTGGACCAAGTCCTCATAGACATCTGTGAAGAGGGCGCTCAATGGAAGAGAGATTCAAGAGGGAAGCTGGTTCAACTAAGAAGGCATGACCTCAAGCCCGTGGCTAGGGGATGGTTGGAGTTTATCCAATGCTCAATCATTCCCACTAGCAACCGGTCCGAAGTTACTATAGACCGGGCCATCATGATTCATAGCATCATGATTGGAGAAGAAATAGAAGTTCATGAGGTTATAACCCAAGAACTTTATAAGGTGGCGGACAAGTCCTCTATCTTGGCAAGGTTAGCCTTTCCTCATCTCATTCGTCACCTCTGTTATTCAGTTGGAGTTGACATAGAGGGAGACATCCTCATTGATGAGGACAAGCCTATCACTAAGAAAAGGATGGAGCAAACAAGAGATCCGACTCATCATGAAATCCCTGAGATGTCTCAAGGGATGCACTTTCCTCCTCAAAATTATTGGGAGAAAATTAACACCTCCTTAGGAGAACTGAGTTCCAACATGGGACAACTAAGGGTGGAGCACCAAGAACATTCCATTCTCCTCCATGAAATTAGAGAAGATCAAAGAGTCATGAACTTCCTTTCTCTTACTTGTACTCCTCTTTTATATATTAAACATTACTTTTCCAGCATAGATATCGTTTTAGATATTTCTCATTTATTGACTTAACTTCATTACCCGAATCGACATCCTTAATACGATATGCATTTCTGGAGTACAAATCGACTATTTGAAAAGGACCTTTCTAATTGTGAGACCATTTACCAAAAAATCTCGATTTTCTTTCTATTGGTAATGTAACTTTTAAAACTAATTCTCCCACATGAAATTATTTCTCTTTCACACGTTAATTATAACTTCGAGTAATATTATTTTTCTAATGAATCATATTCTCGAGCACCAAAATGTATTCATGATCTAAATCATTTAATTCATCATACATCACATTCCAATAATCCTTAATTGGTAATTCATCTTGTCTCATCACTCTTATATTGCATCATGACCATAAACTAATATATACAGAGACGTATTCGTCGATCCTCTAGGAGAATTATGATAAGACCATAACTCTTGACTTAAAGTTTTATGCCAAGTTCGAAGTTTTTTGCCAATTTGCATTTTAATCAAATTGATTAAAACTTTATTTGCCACTTCAACTTGGTCATTTACTTGTGCATAATATGGGGTCAAAGTTACCAAACTTATATTCCTCAATGCTGCAAAATTTCTAATACGTTGGCTAGTAAACATAATTCTCTGATCAGTGCTCAACGTTTGAGGAATTCCAAATCGATGAATTATGTACTCTTCTATGAAGTCGATAATTCATTTTGACCCGCCTTTATCAAAGGAACAGTTTCAACCCACTTTGTAAAATAATCGATGGCCACTAAAATAAATTTATGGTGCTTCGACGAAGGTGGGTGGATTATTCCAATTTGTGGTCGAGGTTTAATAATCGAATGTAACTTAGAAGTTGGAATTTGTTGTATTACCCCATGCCGTTGACACTCTTAACACGTGTTTGCATAATCAATGCAATCTTTAATCATGGATAGCCAATATACTTGATCTCATCGCAACACCCATTTCATATTTACTCCAGCTTGATGAGCGCTACATATGCCCCTATGGACCTCTTCAAGAGCAATATCTTTTTCTAATTGGCCTAAACATCTCGAAAGGCTTCAATCAACACCCTTTTTATATAAGTTATCACCCATGAACACAAAATTCATTGCTTTTAACTTAATTTTTCGATCAACTCAGATATTAGGATTTCTCAAATATTCTACAATTGGTTTCCTCTAATCATCATCATCCCAATCATTTATAACTAAAACTTCTATTTCTTCAATAAGCACCAAAATTTGTCAAACTTTTGCCAATTTTCCTAAAGTTTTGGGAAGTACTCTGTATCTCGATGCAATTTGAGCCAACTCATTGGCAATCTCATTTTGAATTCTTAGAATATGAACCAAAGACACTTTTCGAAAATACACCAACAACGCCCATGCTATTGACAAATACTTTTGTGACTTTTCATTGTTACATTTGAACTCTTTCGACAACTGCTTTAAAACCAACTGAAAATCTCCAAAAATTTAAATATCTGATGCCCTTTTATTGATTAAAATCTCTAGCCCTAATATTAATGCTTCATACTCTGCAATATTATTCGAGCATGACTATTTTAATTCAAACAGAAATTCCAATGGGACATCTTTTGGAGAAATGATCAGAATCCCAACTCCAGCACTATCTTTGTGCTTTGAACCATCAAAATACAACTTTCAACAATCAGAATCTACTTTGATAATGTTTGCCCCCTGGTCATTAGGATTATTTGGTCCATCGACGAGTAAATCCACGATGACCTGACCCTTAACGGCCTTGGCCGGGACATAATGCAAATCAAATTCTGTTAAAGTAAGCATCCATTTGCCCAACCTACTTTTTAACATAGGAGATGATAACATGTATTTTACCAAATCTGTTTGAGCAATCACTTTGATAGTCTTTACAAGTTGCATCCATATAACATTTCAATTTCATGCAAGCATAATAGAGGGACAAACATAATTTTTCAATCGGAAATATCTTAACTCAATATCAGACATCACTCAAATCTGATAGTAAATAGCCTTTTCAAGAGCTTCATCATCATTCTGTGCCAACATACACTCGATAGTACTTGTCGAAGCAGCCATGTATAACTTCAATGGCTCATAAAGACGAACAGTTACCATTATCGGTACCTTGGACAAGTAAGCTTTGATTAAATCAAATGCTTTTTGATGTTCTTCTATCCAAACATACTACGATTCATCTTTAAGTTTGACTAAAGATGAAAAGACACATGTGCATCCAGATAGATTAGAATAAAGCGTCAAAGAAAATTAACTTTCTCCAAAAAGACTGTATGGTTTTCTTCAAAGTTGGTAGAGGTAACTTTAAAATAGCCTTAGCTTTATTATGATCGATGACAATCCCTTTCTTTTGAGCCATGAAACCTAAAAAATTCCCAGCTAAGACTTCAAATGCACATTTTAAAGAATTCATCTTTAAACCCTTTTTACGCATTGTATCGAATGCTTGCCGTAAATGGTCAAGATGTTGGTATATCGACTTTGACTTGACCATTACATCGTTGATGAGCGGATAATTTATACGCTTTTTGGCATTGTTTTTAGTATGTTTTTAGTATGTTTTAGTTAGTTTTTATTATATTTTTATTAGTTTTTAGTTAAAAATCATTTTTCTAGACTTTACTATGAGTTTGTATGTTTTTCTGTGATTTCAGGTATTTTCTGGCTGAAATTGAGAGACCTGAGCAAAAATCTGATTCAGAGACTAAAAAGGACTGCAGATGCTGTTGGATTCTGACCTCCCTGCACTCGAAGTGGATTTTCTGGAGCTACAGAAGCCCAATTGGCGCGCTCTTAACGGCGTTGGAAAGTAGACATTCTGGGCTTTCCAGCAATGATTAATAGTCCATACTTTGCTTGAGATTTGATGGCCCAAACTGGCGTTCCAAATCAGCTCAAAATTGCCCGGAGTTAAACGCCGGAACTGGCACAAGAATGGGAGTTAAACGTCCAAACTGGCACAAAAGCTGGCGTTTAACTCCAAGAAAAGTCTCTACACATGAAAGCCTCAATGCTTAGCCCAAGCACACACCAAGTGGGCCCGGAAGTGGATTTTTATGTCATTTACTCATCTCTGTAAACCCTAGGCTACTAGTTCTCTACAAATAGGACCTTTTGCTATTGTATTATCATCTTTTGATCACTTTCAATCTTAGGATCATCTTTTGATCACTTTAGATCTTAGATCAGATCTTGGTTCTTCTGGTTCCCTCTCTAGGGCCGAAGCCAATGATCACTATTGTCACTTATGTATTTTCAATGGTGGAGTTTCTACACACCATAGATTAAGGTGTGGAGCTCTGCTGTACCTCGAGTATTAATGCAATTACTATTGTTCTTCTATTCAATTCAGCTTATTCTTGTTCTAAGATATTCATTTGCACCCAAGAACATGATGAATGTGATGATTATTTGACACTCATCATCATTCTCACTTATGAACGAGTGCCTGACAACCACTTCTGTTCTACAAGCAAACAAGGCTTGAATGTTTATCTCTTGGATCCCTTGATTAGAATCTTCGTGGTATAAGCTAGAACTGATGGCGGCATTCAAGAGAATCCGGAAGGTCTAAACCTTGTCTGTGGTATTCTGAGTAGGATTCAATAATTGAATGACTGTGACGAGCTTCAAACTCCTGAAGGCTGGGCGTTAGTGACAAACGCAAAAGAATCAATAAATTCTATTCCAACCTGATTGAGAACCGACAGATGATTAGCCGTGCCGTGACAGGGTGCGTTGAACATTTTCACTGAGAGGACGGGATTGTAGCCACTGACAACGGTGATGCCCAATATACAGCTTGCCATGGAAAGGAGTAAGAGGGATTGGATGAAGACAATAGGAAAGCAGAGAGACGGAAGGGACAAAGCATCTCCATTCGCTTATCTGAAGTTCTCACCAATGAATTACATAAGTATCTCTATCTTTATTTTATGTTTTATTCATATATCATCCATAACCATTTGAATATGCCTGATTGAGATTTACAAGGTGACCATAGCTTGCTTCATACCAACAATCTCCGTGGGATCGACCCTTACTCGCGTAAGGTTTATTACTTGGACGACCCAGTACACTTGCTGGTTAGTTGTGCGAAGTTGTGATAAAGAGTTGAGATTGCAATTGAGCGTACCATGTTGATGGCGCCATTGATGATCACAATTTCGTGCACCAATCGTCGATATATAGTTCTATAAATTTTTCAAAGAATTCATGGAAAATGGTATTCATAGCACGTTGAACCAGCATTCTTCAAATCAAAAGGCATCACTACCCATTCATAAGTTCCTAATGCCCTAGGACATCGAAAAGCAGTTTTCAAAACATCATCGTTAGTGATAAAAATTTGGTTATATCCCGAATAACCATCTATTAAAGTTAGAATTTCATTGCCTGTTGTAGAATCAACTAGCATATTTACCACAAGAATAAAATAATCATTATTGGGAATAGCATTATTTAAACTCTCGAAAGTCAATGCATACACGTAATTTCCCATTATTCTTCATCATAGGTACAATATTTGACACCCAATCAACATAACAAGCTATTCGAATGAACTTTACTTTAATCAATCTTGCGATTTCTTCTTTAATCTTTAAATGGATTTCAAGTGCAAAGCATCGTAGCGCTTGCTTTACTGGCCAAACAAATGGCTTCAAAGCCAATTGATGTTCTATTAAAGAACGATCAAGCCCAGGCATCTCATGATAATCCCAAGTAAAACAATCTTTGTAGTCAATTAATAGACTAACTAATTCTTTTTGAAATTGCTCGTTGATATTTTTGCAAATATAAGTAGGTCTAACATCATTGCTAGATCCTAAGTTAATTTCTTCAAGAGGATCTTGGGACTTAAAGCCTCTTTCAACATTATCATCATTGACTGAATATTTTTTGAAACCCAAAGGTTCCAAATTATAAATGTAATAAAAAGATAAATCGATCAACTCATTTGAGCATAAACAAGCTTTATTATCAACCAAATCAATTGCCGAATCATTTTCAGTACAACGATCTTGAGATGCATCAACAAAAGATTGATTAATAACATTATTTCTAGGAATGGGAAAAGCATTAAAATCTAAACTATGCTTAAATTCGATTTGAGGAATCAAATTTGCACTAGGAATTGAAAAAATAGAATTGAAATTCCTATGTGATTCAACTTCATCAAATGAATCACTTCTAACATACGAAAAACTTCCAACAGAATTGAAATTACTTAAATAAGTTTCTAATGAAATAAAATAATTTGAGATATCTTGATTTTCATCCATGACAAGTGATTAGCAGATAATTTATATGCTTTTTGGCATTGCTTTTAGGTAGTTTCTAGTATGTTTTAGTCACTTTTTAGTATATTTTTATTAGTTTTTATGCAAAATTCACATTTCTGGACTTTACTATGAGTTTGTATGTTTTTCTGTGATTTCAAGTATTTTTTAGCTGAAATTGAAGGACCTGAGCAAAAATCTGATTCAGAGGCTAAGAAAGGATTGCAGATGTTGTTGGATTCTGACCTCCTGCACTCGAAGTGGATTTTCTGGAGTTACAGAAGCTTAATTGGCGCACTCTTAATTGCGTTGGAAAGTAGACATCCTGGGCTTTCCAACAATGTATAATAGTCCATACTTTGTCCAAGATTTGATGGCCCAAACTGGCATCCAAACACCCATCAGAGACCCTTTTCTGGCGTAAAACGCCAGAACTGGCAACAAAGCTAGAGTTAAATGCCCAAACTGGCACCCAAGCTAGTTTTTATCTCCAAGAAGAGCCTATGCACGTGAAAGCTTCAATGCTCAGCCCAAGCACACACCAAGTGGGCCCCGGAAGTGGATTTATGCACTATCTGCACTTAGTTACTCATTTTCTGTAAACCTAGTTTACTAGTTTAGTATAAATAGCACTTTTTACTATTATATTCATATCTTTGGACCACTTTTCAATCCTTTGATCAGGTCTTCTTCCCCTGTTTTCGAATTCTTTGACCTTTTAGAAAGTTCTTCGAACCCTTTTTGGAGGCTGGCCATTCGGCCATGCCTAGACCATTTTGTTCTTATGTATTTTCAACGGTGAAGTTTCTACACCTCATAGATTAAGGTGAGGAGCTCTGCTGTTCCTTATGAATTAATGCAAGTACTATAGTTTTTCATTCAATTCACGCCTACTTCTTCTCTAAGATGTACTCTTTTACTTAATTCAGTTAAGTAAGACTGAAGGGGTGACCCGTGACAATCACCCTCTATCTTCAATACTCGCTTAGCCAAGATCCGCATGCCTGACAACCACAAAATGGTCTACATGATGTTCAACGTAGTCATTGGATGATAGCCGGAGTATATTGGTGCACAAAAATTACAATCACACTTTGTAATCCCGCATAACTAACCAGCAAGTGCACTGGGTCGTCTAAGTAATACCTTACGTGAGTAAGGGTCGATCCCACGGAGATTGTTGGTTTGAAGTAGGCTATGGTTATCTTGTAAATCTTAGTCAGGATATCAATAATGGTTTTTGGTTTTAATTGCAAAGACTAAAAGAGCATACAATAAATACTTGTTATGCAGTAATGGAGAATAGGTTGGAGTTTTGGAGGTGCTCTGTCTTCTGAATCTCTGCTTTCCTACTGTCTTCTTTTTCACGCATGCAAGGCTCCTTCCATGGCAAGTTGTATGTTGGTGGATCACCATTGTCAATGGCTACCATCCATCCTTTCAGTGAAAAAGGTCCATATACATGGCTAATCATCTGTCAGTTCTCACTTGTGCTGGAATAGGATCCACTGATCCTTTTGCGTCTGTCACTACGCCCAACATTCGTGAGTTTGAAGCTCTTCACAGTCATCCCTTCCCAGATCCTACTCGGAATACCACAGGCAAGGTTTAGACTTTACGAATCTCAGGAATGCTGCCGATTGATTCTAGCTTATACCACGAAGATTCTGGCTTCATGGGTTTGAATGCTCTATTGTCAGGAGAGGCAATCAAACTCGTAAACCAGAAACTCAAGAGATACACATTCAATCTAAGGTAGAACGGAAGTGATTGTCAGGCACGCGTTCATAGGTTGAGAATGGTAAGGAGTGTCACGGATCATCACTTTCATCATGTTGAAGCGCGAATGAATATCTTAGAATAGAAACAAATGTGATTGAATAGAAAACAGAAATACTTGCATTAATTCATCGAGACGCAGCAGAGCTCCTCACCCCAACCATGGGGTTTAGAGACTCATGCTGTCAAAGATACAAATTCAGATGTAAAATTTCATGAGGTACGAAATAAATCTCTAAAAGTAGTTTTTATACTCAACTAGTAACCTAGGTTTACCGAAAATGAGTAAACTATGATAGATAGTGCAGAAATCTACTTCCAGGACCCACTTGGTGTGTGTTTGGGTTGAGCATTGAAACTTCCATGTGTAGAAACTTGTCCTGGAGTTAAACGCCAAGTTGCAGCCTATTTCTGGCATTTAACTCTAGCTTGTAACCTGTTTCTGGCATTGAACTCTAGTTTGTAACCTGTTTCTGGCGTTTAACGCCAGAATAGGGCAGGAAGTTGGCGTTAAACGCCAGTTTGCATCATCAAAACTCGGGCAAAGTATGGACTATTATATATTTCTGGAAAGCCCTGGATGTCTACTTTCCAACGCAATTAAGAGAGCGCCAATTGGACTTCTGTAGCTCCAAAAAATCCATTTCGAGTGCAGGAAGGTTAGAATCCAATAGCATCTGCAGTCCTTTAACAGCCTCTAAATCAGATTTTTGCTCAGGTCCCTCAATTTCAGCCAGAAAATACCTGAAATCACAAAAAATGCAAAACTCATAGTAAAGTCCAGAAATGTGAATTTTGCACAAAAACTAATAAAAACATAATAAAAAGTGAATAAAACATACTAAAAACTACCTAAAAATAATGCCAAAAAGCGTATAAATTATCCGCTCATCACAACACCAAACTTAAATTGTTGCTTGTCCCCAAGCAACTGAAGACAAATAGGATAAAAAGAAGAGAATATACAATAAATTCCAAAATATCAATGAAACTTAGCTCCAATTAAATGAGAGGGACTAGTAGCTTTTTGCTTCTAAATAGTTTTGGCATCCCACTTTATCCCTTGAAGTTCAGAATGATTTGCATCTATAGGAACTTAGAATTCAGATAGTGTTATTGATTCTCCTAGTTTAGTATGTTGATTCTTGAACACAGCTACTTTATGAGTCTTGGCCGTGGCCTTAAGCACTTTGTTTTCCAGTATTACCACCGGATACATAAATGCCACAGACACATGACTAGGTGAACCTTTTCAGATTGTAACTCAGCTTTGCTAAAGTCCCCAATTAGAGGTGTCCAGAGTTCTTAAGCACACTCTTTTTTCTTTGGATCACGACTTCAACCACTCAGTCTCAAGCTTTTCACTTGGACTTGCATGCCACAAGCACATGGTTTAGGGACAGCTTGATTCAGCCGCTTAGGCCAGGATTTTATTCCTTTAGGCCCTCCTATCCATTAATGCTCAAAGCCTTGGATCCTATTTACCCTTGCCTTTTGGTTTAAAGGGTTATTGGCTTTTTGCTCTTGCCTTTTGGTTTAAAGAGCTATTGGCTTTTTATGCTTGCTTTTTCTTTTTCTTTCTTTTTCTTTTTCACTAATTTTTTTTGCAAGCCTTGTTATTCATTGCTTTTTCTTGCTTCAAGAATCAATTTTTATGATTTTTCAGATTATCAATAACATTTCTCTTTTTCATCATTCTTTCAATAGCCAACAAATTTAACATTCATAAACAACAAGATAAAAAATATGCACTGTTCAAGCATTCATTCAGAAAATAAAAAGTATTACTACCACATCAAAATAATTAAACTAATTTTCATGATGAATTTGAAATTCATGTACTTCTTGTTCTTTTGTATTTAGAACATTTTTTATTTTAAGAAAGGTGAAGGATTCATAGGACATTCATAACTTTAAGACATAGACACTAGACACTAATGATCATGTAGTAAAACACAAACATAGACAAACACAAAGCATGAAAATTTGAAAAGCAAAAAAATAAGAACAAGGAAATTAAAGAACGGGTCCACCTTAGTGATGGCGGCTAGTTCTCCTTCTTGAAGATCCTATGGAGTGCTTGAGCTCCTCAATGTCTCTTTCTTGTCTTTGTTGCTCTTCCTTCATGGCTCCTTGATGTGCAGTCAAATGCTCTATTACTGAGCTATGGACCTTTGAGATGAACCTCTCCATCTCTCATGACTCGGAGGTGGAAGCAACTGCCTTTCCTTTCCTCTTTCTAGAGGTTTTTCCGGCCTTAGGTGCCATAAATGGTTATGGAAAAACAAAAAAGCAACGCTTTTACCACACCAAACTTAAAAAGTTTGCTCGTCCGCGAGCAAAAGAAGAAAGAAAGAAGGGGAAGAAAAAGAAAATGGAGGAGATGGAGGGAGAGAGATGGAGGTGATTGGTGAAGGGTAGTTGGGGAAGGGTGTTATGGGTAGGTGTAAAGAAGAGAGAGGGTGAATTGAGGTTGGTGGGGATCCTGTGGGATCCACAGATCCTGAGGGGTCAAGGACTTAGTATCCCTGCTCCATTTAGGCGTTCAAAAACGCCCTTAGAATGCAATTCTGGCGTTTAACGCCAGACCGCTGCCTGTTTCTAGCATTAAATGCCAGCTTTTATACCTTTCCTGGCGTTTAACGCCAAGCTATTGCTTGTTTCTGGTGTTAAACGCCATCTTGATGCTTCTTTCTGGCGTTAAACGCCAGTCTGGTGCTTCTTTCTGGCGTTAAACGCCCAGAATGGTGCCAGACTGGGCGTTTAACGCCCATTCTGCTACCCTTACTGGCGTTTAAACGCCAGTAAGCTCCTCCTCCAGGGTGTGTTATTTTTAATGTTGTTTTCTATTTTGCTTTAATTCTACAGTTGTTTTTGTGACTCCACATTATCATCAACCTAAAGAAAACATAAAATAACAATAGAAAACGAAATAAGAAAGTGATTAACATAGATAAATAAGATTGGGTTGCCTCCCAATAAGCGCTTCTTTACTGTCTTTAGCTGGACTTTTACTGAGCTTTAATCTAGTCTCAGTTTTGAGTATTCTTGCTCAACATTGCTTTCAAGATAATGCTTAACTTTCTATTCATTAACAATGAACTTTTTGTCAGAGTCAATATCCTGAAGCTCTACATATCCATATGGTGACACACTTGTAATCACATATAGTCCTCTCCACCGGGATTTTAGTTTCCCAGGGAATAGCCTGAGCCTAGAGTTAAACAGCAGAACCTTTTGTCCTGGCTCAAAGACTCTGGATGACAGGTTCTTATCATGCCATCTTTTTGCTTTCTCCTTGTAAATTTTGGCATTTTCAAAAGCATTGAGTCTGAATTCTTCTAGCTCATTCAGCTGGAGCAATCTTTTCTCTCCAGCTAATTTGGCATCAAGGTTTAGGAATCTGGTTGCCAAGTAGGCTTTATGCTCCAGTTCCACGGGCAGGTGACAGGCCTTCCATACACAAGCTAGTATGGAGAGGTTTCTATAGGAGTGTTGAATGCTGTTCTGTATGCCCATAGAGCATCATCCAAACTCTTTGCCCAATCCTTTCTACATGCAATTACAGTTTGTTCCAGGATTCTTTTTAGTTCTCTATTAGAGACTTCATCTTGCCCATTAGTCTGTGGATGATATGGAGTTGCCACCTTGTGGCTAATTCCATATCGGACTATGGCAGTATAAAGCTGTTTATTGCAGAAATGAGTGCCTCTATCACTGTTTAGTGCTCTAGGGACACCAAATCTGCTAAAGATATGTTTCTGGAGGAACTTCAGTATTGTCTTAGTATCGTTAGTGGGTGTTGTAATTGCCTCCACCCATTTAGATACATAAGTGTTTGAGTATGATGGTGGGAAAGGCCCCATGAAGTCAATACCCCTGATATAAGTGTTTTTTTTATGAATGAATTTTTGCCGGTATAGAAATTATCAAGTAATCAATCGTAGTATAGTCTAAACCGACGCAAAATCCATCATCAAACAATTCTACAATCTATAACCGAGAGTATTAATCCCGAGTCGTTCTTCCCTAGGAATGCTACAAGGATGCATGCTATTGGTTAAGTGGTTTTTTGTGGCTTGAAGAGTGTGGCATAAAAGTGCTAATAAAAGAAAACAACAACCAATCAATATTAAAAGCCTTGGCCAAGGTTGAACATTGGAAGTTCCATCACTATAGCTTCCTTCAATTGTGATAACAAAGGAGTGTTGCTTCACTTAGTTAACCCCTAATTATAGAGGAAAGTCAAGTAAAAGTAACTAACTTGAGTCACAAGTCCTAGTCTTACCCTAGGGAAGTCTAGCTTTAGTGCACTCCAAGTCAATTAGCAATCCTCAATTCTTAATCAACAATTGACATCCATTATTCAAGTGTCTCCAATGACTCAACCACTAGGCCAAGTGAGGAAATGCTACTCCATATCTAAAGTTGGCATTTTCTCAAACACTTGGAGAGCAAGAATGAAAGACATAGTAAAATT
>NC_029774.3:99432951-99437992 GCF_000817695.3 Arachis duranensis | reverse complement strand
TGCGCGCACGGTACGCGTGCGCGTCCCTGGCTTATTCCACAATGTGCGCGTGGGCGCCTTGTGCGCGTGCGCGTGCTTGGCCAAGATCAATTCTTTGGCTTTTTGTGCTTCCCTCCACTTGCATGCTTCCTTCCTTGCTTCCTTTGATCCATGCCTAGCCTATTTCAATCCTGGAATTACTAGCAAACACATCTAGACATCTTATGGAATCAAGGAGATATTAGAATTCATCAAAATAAGGCTTAAAAAGCATGTTTTTACACTTAAGCACAAATATGGGAGAGATAACAAAACCATGCTAATTCATAGGCTAAATGTGATAAAAGGTTATCAAAATACTCTAAATTCAATACAAGATAAACCCTAAAAGTGGGGTTTATCAACCTCCCCACACTTAAGCCTTAGCATGTCCTCATGCTAAAATAAAAAGGAACTAAGGAGTATGACATTTATTGAATCCAACTAAACTATATGAGTCCTATCTAAATGCAAGTACCTAAAGTAAATGCAAATGCTTAGTTCAAACAAATCAATTCCCAAGAGAACATGTGTAAGCACAATAGTTAGGGCAATAGGAGTTAAGTCCAAACCACAATTGTATTGAATTATCAAAAAGAGTTCAAACTTGCAAGATTATAGATAATATGGGTGAATACATGTAATTGAACTTTTGAACCCTCACCGGACGTGTATCCGCTCTATTCACTCAAGTGTTTAAGGGTTAGTTCACTCAATTCTCTTCTAATCATGCTTTCCGAAATTTGATTTTCTTCTAACAATCTACACTTATTCAATGCATGCATACATTCATCATGAGGTCTTTCATTTAGGTTGTAATGGGGCTAGGGTCTAGGTAGGATCATTTATGGTTAAGTGGACTAAGATTTGAACCTTTGATTAGCATAGACTTCCCCACCTAACTATATAATAACCTATACAAGTTCAAACTATTCTAACTACCCATTCTTTACTTTTTCTTATATACTCATGCATTCTATTCCTTAATTCATAACACTTATGCATTGATTCCTTTTTATTGACGTTCACCTCGGGGCATTTTGTCTCCTTTTTGTTATTTTTCTTCTTTTTTTTTCTTTTCTATTCTTTTGTTTTTCTCATTTTTTTCTTTCTTTTTCTTTTCAACTATACATAAGAGCATCAATGCATAAGGTCTTATACATTCGATCAATACATGAATATGTTCCCAATTCTAAAATATGAAAGTGTACTATCCTTTTCATCCCATCCAATGTTCCCAAGCCTCACCAACTTTGAATAATAAACACTCTCACTAGCCTAGGCTAATCAAAGATCCAAACAAGGACTTTCATTGGTTTTCCGCCTTGGGCTTGTAATGTGTTAAAATAAGAATAAGTTGGTTAATCATAGGCTCAAAATTGGCTAACAATGGGGAGTAAAAGGTTGGCTATTTGGGTAAGTAGGCTAATAAAATAATGGCCTCAATCATACAAATGCACAAATACAAGAAATAAATGGACATCTAGAATCAAGCAAATCAAGGATCACAATCATAGAAAGAGAACAATATCACACAAGAATGGAAAATAAGTGGTTATAAAATGTAACCACATCAATAGGCTCAACTCCCACAAGCTTGTGTTCTTAGTTCAATACATGCTTCACAAAGTATGAGTTCAAGCAAGTTTTACCAAAAATTTTCTTCAATCAATTGGGTTGATGCCCTCTATTTAAATTTCCTGAAAAATCTCAATATTTGACTAAGCATTATTGTGATTGAAAAATTCAAAAATTCCCTCAGTTCACCCTTTCCTTTTCCGCTTAAAACCAATTTCTTATGCAAAAAGGGTGACTAAGTGTTCGCAATTCAAAGTATGATTTCTAATCACAACCACAAACTAAAAAGAAAGATATGCAAAAATGTATAAAGAGAAATCCAACTAAAGTATGGAATCTATCATCCAAAACATCTAAAAATATCCAAAAGCATCAAAATATCTAAAATCCAAAATAAGCAGTAAAGGTATCCAAAATAAACTCAAAATACATCAAATACATACAAAGGATATGCAAAGTAAGATAGCTAGGAAAGTGGCCAAAATGTTCACCGGTATCTAATGATGCCACCGGCTACCTCCCCACACTTAAGATCAAGCATCGTCCTCGATGCTAATCCTGAGGATCAGGGATAGGTACACCGATAGGCTGTGGCTGTGGCTGTGGTACCGGCTGAGACTCCTACGTCTGAGGTGGTGCCTCCATATGTGCTGGCTCATCCGCATGAATACCCTCAGTCTGTAAATCTGCATGCTCCTCCTCATGGGTCTCCTCATCGGAATCGGAAGACTCTGGTAGAGGGGGCAGCTCAAGGCCCTGGGCCACAAACATCTGGTCAATCCAATCCAGGCGACGCATGATCTGGCGCTTGCTGCGCTCCATGTACCTGAAGAGACGCTGAACTAACAAGTAAATCAGCTGAGGTGCGGCGGCGGTAGATGCTCCTGCAGGGGCTGATGATGAAGAGGGTCCAGCTCCCTCAACTGCTGCTCTGGCTCGAGATCGGCGGCGCGAGGCGGGCTTCTCGTGCACCCAAGATCCCCACGGAATAGTGACTGGCTCCTTCTGAGGGAGCGGTGGAGGTGGTGATACATCATCCTGGTGCCACGAAACTCCGGCCCGCTGAATCATCTGAGTGACCAAGACCGGAAAAGGAAAGAGACCTCAGATGTGGGCTCTCCACATGAACCGCCTGATCAGCTGGGGGTAATAAACCTCTTTCCCCTCCATCACACAGCTGATCAAGATCAACATAGCAACTGGAATCTCTGTGAAGTGAGTCGTAGGCATGACGTAATGAGCGAAGATCTGCTGCCAAGTCTTGGCCTCTCGGCTCAGATAACTAAAGTGCATCCCTGATGACATGTCATCATATACCTATTTTTCTATGCTTTTTCATACAAGAAATTGATGATTTGTGCTTAAATATTGAATGATTTTATACTTAATTGGTATATTTCCTTGATCTTTTAATTTTATAAACCTTGTAGGAAATAAGAAGAAAAAGAAGCAAAGAAGCACAAAAAAAGGAGAAAAAAAGAGCTTTGGGACACACTTTGAAGTTGGAGCACACTTTGGAGCCTTAGGCCACGCTTTTAAAAGCGTGGCCCATGACCAAATTAAAGGAGAATAGGCAATCAGCACACACTACCCTGCCCTTGCCAAGGGCAGAGCAGTATCGTGATGCAAAGTGAGGTTGGAAGCAAGAATTTTTGCTAAGGTAAAAACTGGGCGCTCACAACATGACCATGCCTACTTCAAAGGGCTATAACTTGAGCTACAGACGTTTGATTGATGTGCTTCCAGTTGCGTTGGAAAGCTGACATTCAGAGCTTTCCAACGATATATAGCAATTCATATTTGGCGTACAATTGAGGCATGAGTGAAAGGCATCTTTAAGGGAAAAAAATAAGCGAAAATAAACCAAAGTGCTTCCACCAAGGCTCGAAGCTGGAGCCTCACTCCAAAGCAAAGTAGCGCTCATTATTCTGCTCTGCCCTCTTGGAGAGTAGGGCAATGTCGTGCTCTTCATGAAAAATCAAGGAAAATTGCTCCCCCAATTGCTTTCACCAAGGTTCGAACACAAGACCTCCAAGGAAGCCAAGCCTTATGCGTGAATTAGGTGCCAAGGAAACCAAGGAAAAGGAGCAGCGTGTGCCTCCACCAAGTTTCGAACTTGGAACCTCACCTTTTGGCAACATTGCCCTGCCCTCCGCAAGGGCAGGGCAGCAATTCTTGGTGCATGGCACAAAAATTGGCACGGCCAGCTTGCACAATTGTCGCGCACCAAAGGAGTTTCGGCCAGCAACAAACGCGCACCATGGCAACTCTGCCCTGTCCACCACAAGGGCAGGGCAGCATCCTGACGCACCAAGCATGCACGCAACGAGGGCCGCACGCACCATTTCCTGCTCTGCCCTCCACAAGGGCAGGGCAGCCTCCTGGGAGCAATATATGGGCCAAAATCAACCAAAATTCAATTTAATTCAATTCCTCACCAAATTGAATCAAGGCCATCCAAGACCCATTCTCCCTCAAATCCAAAGCAAGAAAAGCCCACTCAACATGACTCAAAGGCACACAGAGAAGCTAGATTAGGAATTTCATTTTTGTGAATTTGTTTTTAATTTCAATTTCATTTTATTTTCATTTTGTAAAAAAGCCTATATAAAGGGCATCATTCTCATTTCGGAGGGGAGGCTTGCTCCATTAGGGAGTAGTAGTAGTAGATAGCTCTCTCTTTAAGTTTTCATTTCTGTTTTGAATCTTGGGTGGAGATTGGAAGGAATTCTGTTTTCATTCTCCATCTGCAACATCTCTGCTTTGTTCTTCTGCATAATTGAGAATTGGATTTACATTTCACTTGCTGCTTGATTTACTTCTCTTCTACTGATTATTTTCTACTTTGATCAAGGAAGGAATTGAGATCTAGACTTGTTTTCTAGTCTCTTGAGATCTAGACTTGTTTTCTAGTCTCTTTGATTTCTTGAGATCTTCATTTTGATTTTCCAATTGAGTTGAATTTAATTTCTATTTGCTTCTTCAAGCAATTCTGCTTTCTGTTTGAGATCGGTTGCAAGTTACTACATCTTTTACTTCTCTGTTTGATTGCCATTTACAATTTCTTGTTTGATTTCTTGAATCCCAACTCCCAAAAATCCTTTTATTCTTCCTGCAATTTAAATTTTCAGTTGCTTGATTTATTGCTTCCTTTAATTTCCAGCACCCACTCCCCATTTACATTTAATGCAATTTACATTTCTTGTCATTGAAGATTCTTACAATTTACATTTCTTGCTCTTTAAGTTACTTGCCAATTTACTTTCTGCATCTTTGAGATTTCTGCCATTTACTTTCTGTTGGCTACATTTCACACAATTCACTCAATGTTAGCTTGACTAAACTAATCACCCACTAAAGTTGCTTGTGTAGAACCTATGCACAATTACTCAAGAGGGGGGGTGAATTGAGTATTGCAACAACAATGAATCTTTTTGCGAAAGTT
>NC_029774.3:99425266-99427059 GCF_000817695.3 Arachis duranensis | reverse complement strand
TTTAGGTACCCAAGTGAATTTGGGTCCTTGATGGTTAGTATGAGCATAATGCCCATAAGGTGCCCATCTCGTATCTTGACTACGAAAGTTTATATTTTTAATTCTAGTAAAGCATACGGGTGCTATATGACCTGCTTTATTACAATAATGACATATGACATTTGGATTATGCATCCTTTGCATGTTTCTAAATGGTTGCCTAGGTTGTTTCCTAAATGCAACATCTTTTGATCTATATACATTGTGATTATAGTTTCTAAATGAAGCATGTTGAGGAGGATGTTTAAAGGCTTCATTCCTTTTAGGCATGCTTGCCTTTTGGGCTTGCGGTTGCCTAATAGGAGTTTTAGCATTTATGAGCATGCTTTTGGTTTTTCAACATTTTATCTAAGTTCTTTGAAGATTTATTGAACTTAGCTAAAGTGTTCTTAAGATTTGTAATTTCATTTTCATGCATTTTACAAGATTTGTATGGATCACTACTTGTGCTACACTTATTTTTTCCAAGATTGATATTCTCGTTTTTCAACATCTCATTTTGTTTCAAAAGTTCCATGTTCTTTTTCTTTAGGAGAGAATAATCTTGGGTAAGTTTTGTGTACACCTCAAGTAAGGCATCATATTCATCTTGTAAATTAAAATAAGTGGAGTTGTCATCACTAACCTTTTCTTCGCTTGCCATTAAGCAAAGATTTGCAACCTCGTCGTCATCGGAGTCGGATTCATCCTCGTTCTCCCATGATATGTATGCTTTCTCCTTCTTCTTAAATTTCTTGTTTTTGTCCTCCTTTTGAAGTTTTGGACAATTGGGTTTGATGTGTCAAACTTCTCCACACTCATAGCATTTTGGTACCTTTGTTTTGCTCTTGAAGTTTTTCTTCATTGCAAACTTATTGAATCTTTTTAATAAGAGTACAAATTCTTCATCTCCTTCTTCTTCATTATCATCACTCTCTTCTTGCAGTGATGTTGTTTTAAGGGCAAGACTTTTCTTCTTGCTTTCTTCACCTTTTTGGCTATTTAGCATAGTCATTTTATAGGTGAGAAGATTACCTCGTAGTTGAACAAATGTAAGTTGATCATAGAGCCTTCCTTCCAAAATGGCGTTCACTTTGGAGTTCCATTTTGGTGTAAGGCTTGTAAGCACCTTGGTCACAATTTGTTTATCATTGTATTTTGTGCCAAGCATGCTTAGATTGTTGAAGATCTTGGAGAGTCTTTCAAGAGCTTCTTCAATGCTCTCTTCATCTTTCATTTTGAAATTTTCCCATTCATGAACCAACATAAATACCTTTGATTCTTTAACGTGGTCGGCTCCTTCGTAAGTGATTTGGAGTTTATCCCAAATCTCTTTAGCGGTTTCACATGTAGAGATCTTCATATAATCATGCTCGTTAAGTGCACAATGAATGAAGTTGATGGCATTATCATTCATTGCCACTTTCTTCCAATCATCGTCACTATATTCATCTTCTCCTTTCGCTACTTGCTTTGAGACGGAGACTTCTCCTTCTTTAGCGCTTGTTGTCTTTGTTGGAATGTGATTTCCATTCTCAATCACTTTCCAAATTCTCACATCTTGAGAACGGATCCAAATTCTCATCTTATTTTTCCAATAAGAGTAATTTGTTCCGCTAAAAAGAGGAGGTCTAGCGGTTGAGTTACCTTCGCTAGTGTTGTTGTTGTTAAAGCCTGTGCTTGCCATGATCTTTTCCCTTAAACGGTTAAGTCTTTCAAAGGGTTAAGCTCTGATACCACTTGTAGAACCTATGCACAATTACTCAAGAGGGGGG
>NC_029774.3:99408335-99424470 GCF_000817695.3 Arachis duranensis | reverse complement strand
AGGCTTCAATCCATCTATTTATAGACTCTCCAAACCTTAGAAACGTTGGGGAGTTAGTGGGATGGAGCCTTTTTGTCAAAACTAGCCGTTTTTTTATGTTTTTGAATTATTTGCATCAATGTATAACACTTTGCATCGATGCAAATGTGTCTTTGATGCTGAAATTTGAATTTTCAGCTAGGTTGCATCGATGCAAACTTCTTTGCATCGATGCAACAAGTCGTTGCATGCTTTGCATCGATGCAAGATGAGTGTGCATCGATGCAAACCTTAAAGAATGGCTTAAAATCACTTCAAAATACTTAGGATTGATCTCAAACTTGTTGGAGTCAATTCCTATGCTTTTGTACCTTTGAAAACAAGTTTTAAACCATTTGGTTAGCATCGAATTGCAAGATGTGCATATGATATGATAATCAAAACATTTTGTGAGTGTGTGTTGAGAGATTTAGCAATTGGTTCTTAACAAGAAGTTACCTAAGTCCTAAGACACTATACTTGTCTTCAAATGTTGTGGACTTGAGTTTCTTGTTGTTGTTGTGTTGCTTTCAACTCTTCATTCCTCAACGTTGAATGTTGGTTGATCTTTCAACATGCTTGTTCATTCAAGTTGTTTGTTGGTTTGTCTTTCATGTCGTTTGTTGGTTTGTCATTCATCAAAACCTACGAATACAAACTTCGCATACAAGCAACATGATTTACAGCTTGATCCATCAATCCCTGTGGGATCGACCTCACTCTTGTGAGTTATTACTACTTGATGTGACCCGGTATACTTGCCGGTTGGATTTGTGTGTTGGAAATTCGTTTTTCCACAAAAACACCATCAATCCCCTTGGGTGCTGTGTTATCGGCATCCATAACCCAAGGAGCATCCGGAGTAGCTACCACTGCCCTCGATGCCTCAAAATCAAAAGTCATGCAATGAAGGTCTATCTCGGCCTGCATGAATGCATCAGTGTCACTGGTCTTAGGCCGGCAAGTAAGGGCATCCTCTATGGCCTGCTCTGTGATGGGTACCTCAATCCCCCTAACAAGTACCGAATCAAGGGTATGGTGGAAGAAATTGCAGTAGAACTCCTGCATCCAAGATCGGTTCACCCGGCTCAGTTCCCTATCTAGAAAAGCCAAACCCATCCGGTCAATACGCTGGTGGATGATGTCGGTCAAATCTGATGGAATAACTAACTTCTTCTCAGTATTCAGATTCTTTAAATTGTAGCTTGGGAATCTGAGTTCACAGTAGAGATTGGGAAATTTGACCGTATCCTGAGCCGGTAGTAATTGGTTTGCTTTATCTATGTCATTTAGAGGGTTTTGAGCATAGGCAAGCAGTGAAGCAAAAGTGGGGTTTGGTGTTTTCTTCCTCTTTTTGGAAGATGATGCTTTTCCTTTCCCTTTATTCGACATCCTGAAAAAAATAGAATAGAATATGGGTAATTAAGCACTTAGCACGGAGCAAAGAAAGCATGTTCAGGATATAAAATGGATGACAAGCAAACATGATGTGAATGGAACTTGAAATATGGCCAACAAATAAGAATAGAAATCACAACCATATCCAAAGAATTCAATGTTCACTAATGACCACAATTCATAAAGAATAAGCATGTCATCATCAATACTCAAAAGAATGGTTAAAAGAGTTAAAATGCAAGTTTGGAAGAAACGGAAGCAGTTAGTTAGGAAAAAAAATGGAGTTAAAAATTAGTAGCATGATGAGAGAAGAATATTTCAAGCATACAAATCATGGTCATAATATATCATGCAAATCCCGGAAGTCGAAAATAACGAAAGGTAGCCCAAATTCGTAATAGAGAGCAAAATAAAATTAAATTTCTCGAAAATTGGGCAGCATTTCGGCTTAAAATTGGACGTTCCCGGGTTGTAAAATGGCACAAACAATCATGATTACAATTACAATTATTCAAAGCAACAACAAGATAGCATCCAGGCAACACAGAATGCACACAGAGCAACTCAAAAGTGGCACTTATCAGACAAATGAACAAGCAGAAAATAAACACAAACGGAACACTTATCAGGCCTAGAATCCTCTATCCAGCCCTAGCTACCTAACCGCAATTATTTCTAACTAATCCTAACATACAACATTTGAACTCAGACTAACTAACAAAAAATTACAGTAACTAACAGAAATGAACAATTAAAGAGAACAGAAATTGGAGCAGGAACCTGGGAGCGGGGAAGAACCGAGAATGGAAAGGGGAATTGGGATTGGGGCAGGGGCAGCAGAATCAATGAGAGGCGCCGCCGTGGACGGTGGCGGTGAAGATGGCGGCAGCTGCGGTTTTGCAAGAGAGCAGTGGGAGGGAGTGAGTGGCGGCGAGTGGATGAGAGAGAGAGAGAGAGAGCGAATTGGATTGGAAAGAGAGAGAGCGAGAGAAGAGGGGTTGGTTGGTGATGAGAGAGAGAAAGAGGCTGGCCGTCCGGTGGTGGCTGCCGGCGGAGCAAAGGTGGCGGAAAGGTGAGAAGAAGAAGAAGATGGAAATGGGATAAGGGAGGAGTACGCGACTGCGCATTGCTCGTCGCGCATTAGGTTATCATCTTTTTGAATCGACGCGGGCGCGCACCTTGCGCGTCCGCGTGCATTGAGGCAACTAGGGACCTACGCGTGCGCGTACAACGCGCTTAAGCGTGGATGATCAAAATAGGTAAAGACGCGTGCGCGTACCGTGCGCGCACGCGTGCGCGTACCGTGCGCGCACGCGTGCGAGGGGTTGGGCTGGAGGCCTAAGGTTGGCTCAGATTAGGCCTAACTCTCTGGTTAATGGCCTGGAGGTTGCACTACTAGACCTGCGCGTACGCGGCATGTGCGCGTCCGCATATATTTGGCAGTTCATCATAGGGCGCGCAAGCGCAATACGTGCGCTCGCGTCCTTTCCTTCTCTTGGCACATGGACGCGCACGCGGCATGTACGCGTCTGCGCGAGTTGAGTTGGGCTGGGGGCTTGAAGTTGGCTCAGATCCAGCGCGACTCTCTGGGTATTGGCCCAGAAGTTGCAGCAGCAGCTCGACGCGTACGCGGCAGGTGTGCGTACGAGTGCATTTCCCTATAGCTGTATGGACGCGCACGCACATAGTGCGCGTCAGCGTGGAATGAATTGGGCTTGAGGCACAACGCTGGCCTAGGAGAGGCCCAACTCTCTGGAAGGTGTATGGTGGTGCATCCGCTCATGGACGCGTGCGCGCGCGTCCACCCCCCCTCCCCTCTCTCTTTTTTTTTTTGAAATGCCTAAAAGCTCTGATTGCCCAAAGACTCCCCATGGTGCCTACAACTCCTTATTTAGTCAAAAACCACACACTTTCTAAAATGCAAGTTGGTTTTGAGATTTATTCCATTTCTACTAAGCACAACATACATGTTAATATGCTAGCAACTAATGTACACAAACAAGCTAATTATGATATGAAAGCCTACCTACAATGGTAACTCAAATCACTTATTAAACAGAATTAGAAGAGAGTGGAAAGAGTTTATCATGGTGGGATGTCTCCCACCTAGCACTTTTAGTTTAAGTCCTTAAGTTGGACATTTGGTGGAGTCCTTGCTAGGGTGGCTTATGCTTGAACTCTTCTTCAAATCCCCACCAGTGTTTATACTTCCAATAGCCTCCGGGATCCCAATTTAAACGTACAAGGCCTTCAAGGGGGCCTAAGCAAGTGACAAGGTCCCTAAGTTGATAGTGGTCTATGTATGTTCCGGGGTCCCATACTTTATTTGTCAACCCCTTTTCTTCTTGATCTTCATGCTTCCAATAGGGTGACAAACTTATTGAATTCTCCTTGTAACTCCTACTCATCATCCTAATTCCATTGAATTTGGCTGCACTCCACTTTTGAAACTCAAAGTTTGATCTTCCATCCCTTATGCACCTTGATTCAAATTGTCCACCAACATCTAATCCGTTCTTACTCTCTAGCCCACAAAGAGTTCTAAGTTGACCGTCCGTTTCTAACAACGCATATTGATATGGGCCAAGAAAATTAAGGGATGAGATGATTACCCACTCAATTTGTAATTGGGACGGCGACTTAGCAAGGAAGATATCCACTGGTCTTGACATTGTAGGTTCCACTTCCTTTGGCTCCTCCATGATGATTTCCATCTTTTGATAACTTTCTTTAAATTCTTCTTGTTTGCTAACTTCCTCCAAACCTTTATCATTGATTAAGTCATGTGTTGGAGGTTGCGCAACCTCCTCAACATCGGTTTCACATTCGATGAGTTATTTTCGTTGATGGAACTTCCTTCTTGTTTAACCTCCTCTAGGTCTTCTTCCACTTCTTTATCTTCAACAATCTTCATTTCCTCCGCTTGTTGCAACACACACTCCATTTCCTTATGCTCAACTTGAGACTCTAAAGTCTCCCTCATACCTCCCTCTTTGGTTGCTTTTTCACAATCATCCGTGAACTCATTTCGCTTGTGATATGAATCCCAAGAATCCATCTTTTGACGGATGGTTGCTTGAAGTCGATCCATTTCTTCCTTGAAACGATCCCTTAATTCTTGTTCCACTTTACTAACATAAGTAGGATCATATTGCTCTTGGATTAATGGACATTGATATGGTTCCATGGAGGTTTGTGGCGGAGAGGGGAAATCATGATATAGTTGGAAAGGAGATTCATCAAGGTTTTCAGGTAGGGAGTTATTTTGGTTATTGGTAGAGGGTGGCATTATACGGGACGTAAATTCTTGAAGGGTAGAGGTGAAACTCGTGAGTGTGGTTTGGAGCTCTTCTTGCTCTTGAAGAATGATACCAAGTGTATCATTCATGGGGACTTGAGTTGGAGGGTAAAGATGTTGGAGTGGTGGTGATTCAAGGGTTGCTTGTTCATAATCGTCACAAGGGTATGCATAGGGGGAATATAGACTTGGATCATATGTAGGCAATTGGTGGAAATAAGGTGTGGGTTGAGAATATGGTATGTAGAATGATGGTGGTTGAGTGGTATAACCATGATAAGAATCATCATATCCGTAGGAATGATATGCATTATAGGAAGGATTACCATCATAGTAACTCGAGGGGGAAGGTTGCCATGATGATTGCTCATATGGATATGGCTCTCCTCCTAAGAATTCATCTCTCCCATAATGTGAGCCATCATTCAAGTTTTCATCGCCTACAACATAGTCATAGTCATATCCAAAACCACAAGGATGAGAATTCATAGTGGCAAATAGGAACAAAACTAATGGAGATCTAATGAAAACTAACAAACAAGCAAAAGACAAATATATCTACAATATTCATATATTTACATTAACCAAAAACATGGCACTCATGTGCACTCCTCGGCAACGGCGCCATTTTGATGAATGAATTTTTGCCGGTATAGAAATTATCAAGTAATCAATCGTAGTATAGTCTAAACCGACGCAAAATCCATCATCAAACAATTCTACAATCTATAACCGAGAGTATTAATCCCGAGTCGTTCTTCCCTAGGAATGCTACAAGGATGCATGCTATTGGTTAAGTGGTCTTTTGTGGTTTAAAGAGTGTGGCATAAAAGTGCTAATAAAAGAAAACAACAATCAATCAATATTAAAAGCCTTGGCCAAGGTTGAACATTGGAAGTTCCATCACTATAGCTTCCTTCAATTGTGATAACAAAGGAGTGTTGCTTCACTTAGTTAACCCCTAATTATAGAGGAAAGTCAAGTAAAAGTAACTAACTTGAGTCACAAGTCCTAGTCTTACCCTAGGGAAGTCTAGCTTTAGTGCACTCTAAGTCAATTATCAATTCTCAATTCTTAATCAACAATTGACATCCATTATTCAAGTGTCTCCAATGACTCAACCACTAGGCCAAGTGAAGGGATGCTGCTCCATATCTAAAGTTGGCATTTTCTCAAACATTTGGTGAGCAAGAATGAAAGACATAGTAAAATTGAGAAGAAATTGAGAATTAAAGTAATTCAACACAAGAGATTAACAACAATCAACAATGAACAACAATGAAAATGAGATCTTCAATGAATTAATAGAATCCAAAACAACAAAGTTAAATCTAAGTTCTATGACAATTGAACAATTACAAACACTAATTGAGATTAGAGAAGAGGATCTACAACATGAACAAAGTGAATTGAAAGTTGCAATAGATCTCACCAAGGAATGGTTGAGAATTGAGAAAATGAAGATGAATCCTAGAGAGAGGTTGGAGTTTCTCTCTCTACAAATGTAAAACCTAATCCTAATTCTAATTCTAGAGAGAAGTGAGAGCTTCTCTCTCTAGAAACTAAAACTAAACTAATCCTAGTGAGTGTGTATGTATGTATGAACATGTGTTGTCAATCCCCTTCAATCCTTGGCTCTTATATGCATTTTGGCACCAAAGTTGGTTGCTGAAACCTTCCAAAATCGCCAGGCACGTGTTGCAATAACAGAATCACGTGCGGACTACGACGCGTGCGCACACGGTACGCGTGCGCGTCCCTGGCTTATTTTGCGATGTGCGCGCGAGCACCTTGTGCGCGTACACGTGCTTGGCCGAGATCAATTCTTTGGCTTTTTGTGCTTCCCTCCACTTGCATGCTTCCTTCCTTGCTTCCTTTGATCCATGCCTAGCCTATTTCACCCTGAGATTACTAGCAAACACATCAAGGCATCTTATGGAATCAAGGATGAATTAAAATTATCAAATTAGAGGCTTAAAAGCATGTTTTTACACTTAGGCACAAATACGGGAGAGATTACAAAACCACGCCAATTCATAGGTTAAATACGAGAAAAGGTTATCAAAATACTCTAAATTCAATACAAGATAAACCCTAAAAGTGGGGTTTATCAACCCCATACATCAAACAACTCAATCTCTAAGTTCTCTTGTTGAGGCATGGCGTAACCATGAGGCAGATTACCAGCTCTTTGGCAACTGTCACAGTTACGTACAAACTCTTGGGATTCTCTATAGAGTGTAGGCCAGTAGAAGCCACATTGGAAGACTTTGGTGGCTATTCACTCACCTCCGAAATGTCCTCCATATTGTGATCCATGGTAATGCCATAGGATCTTCTGTACCTCTTCTATAGGCACGCACCTACGGATTATTCTGTCTGTGCATTTCTTAAAGAGATATGGTTCATCCCACAAGTAGTACTTTGCATCAGAAAGTAATTTTTTTCTTTTGCTGCCTGCTGTACTCCTTGGGAATAAATCTTGCAGCTTTATAATTGCAATGTCTGCAAACCATGGCATTTCCTGAATGGCAAAGAGTTGCTCATCCGAAAAGGTTTCAGAGATCTCAGTGAGGGGGAGAGACATCCCTTCTACTGGTTCTATCCGGGACAGGTGATCTGCTACTTGGTTCTCTGTCCCTTTTCTGTCTCTTATTTCTATATCAAACTCTTGTAGAAGCAACACCCATCTTATGAGCCTGGGTTTTGAATCTTGCTTTGTGAGTAGATATTTAAGAGCAGCATGGTCAGTGTACATAATCACTTTTGATCTTACTATATAGGATCTAAACTTGTCAATAGCATAAACCACTGTAAGCAGCTCTTTTTCTGTGGTTGTATAATTCTTCTGTGCGTCATTTAGAACATGGCTAGCATAATGAATGATGTGCAGAAGCTTATTATGCCTCTGTCCTAATGCTGCACCAATAACATGGTCACTGG
Organism: Arachis duranensis; assembly: GCF_000817695.3. NCBI lineage: Eukaryota > Viridiplantae > Streptophyta > Magnoliopsida > Fabales > Fabaceae > Arachis > Arachis duranensis. The sequence continues at coordinate 99,416,813 of NC_029774.3, read as the reverse complement.
CATCACACATTAATTCAAATGGTAATGTCCAGTCTGGTGCAGATATGACAGGTGCTGTGACCAACTTAGCCTTCAGAGTCTCAAAAGCTTGTAGACACTCTGTGTCAAAGATAAATGGTGTGTCAGCAACTAGCAGGTTGCTTAGGAGTTTTGCAATTTTTGAAAAATCCTTTATAAACCTCCTATAGAATCCTGCATGTCCCAGAAAGCTTCTGATTGCTTTAACATTAGTAGGTGGTGGTAGTATTTCAATTACCTCTACCTTAGCTTGATCCACCTCTATCCCCTTGTTCGAAATTTTGTGCCCAAGGACAATTTCTTCAGTCACCATAAAGTGACATTTCTCCCAGTTTAAAACCAGGTTGGTCTTTTGGCACCTTTTCAGAACAAGTGCTAGATGGTCAAGATAGGAGCTGAATGAGTCTCCAAATACTGAGAAGTCATCCATGAAGACCTCCAGAAATTTTTCCATCATATCAGAGAAAATAGAGAGCATACACCTCTGAAAGGTTGCAGGTGTATTACACTGACCAAATGGCATCCTTATGTAGGCAAATACTCCAGATGGACATGTGAATGCTGTTTTCTCTTGATCCTGGGAATCTACTGCAATTTGGTTGTAGCCTGAATAGCCATCCAAAAACAGTAATAGTCATGACCTGCTAGTCTTTCTAGTATCTGGTCTATGAATGGTAAAGGAAAATGATCCTTCCTGGTGGATGTATTGAGTCTTCTGTAGTCAATACACATACGCCACCCTGTAACTATTCTTGTTGGAACCAGTTCATTCTTTTCATTATGAACTACTGTCACGCCTTCCTTTTTGGGTACAACTTGGACAGGGCTCACCCAGGAGCTTTCAGAAATGGGATAAATAATTCCAGCCTCTAGTAATTTAGCAACCTCTTTCTGCACCACCTCCTTCATGGCTAGATTCAGCTGCCTCTATAGTTGAACCACTGGCTTGGCATTATCCTCCAGTAGGATCTTGTGCATGCATCTGGCTGGGCTAATGCCCTTAAGGTCACTTATGGACCCCCCAAGAGCTGTCTTGTGTGTCCTTAGCACCTGAATTAGTGCTTTCTCTTCCTGTGGCTCTAAAGCAGAGCTTATGATTACAGGGAAAGTGTCACCTTCTTCCAGAAATGCATATTTCAGGGATGGGGGCAGTGGTTTGAGCTCGGGTTTAGGAGGTTTCTCCTCTTATTGAAGAGTTTTCAGAGGTTCTTTTATTTCCTCGAGTTCCTTCATATCAGGCTGAACATCTTTAAAGATGTCCTCTAGCTCTGATTCGAGACTCTCAGCCATACTGATCTCCTCTGCCAGGGAATCAATAAAGTCAACGCTCATGCAGTCCTTTGATATGTCTGGATGCTTCATTGCCTCAACAGCATTCAGCCTAAACTCATCCTCATTGACTCTCAGGGTTACTTCCCCTTTTTGGACGTTAATGAGGGTTCGTCCAGTTGCTAGGAAAGATCTTCCTAGAATGAGAGTTGCACTCTTGTGCTCCTCCATCTCCAGCACTACAAAGTCAATGGGAAAGGCAAATGGCCCAACTGTGATAATCATGTCCTCAATCACGCCTGATGGGTATTTAATGGAGCCATCAGCAAGTTGAAGACAAATCCGGGTTGGTTTGACCTCTTCAGTCAACCCAATCTTTCTGATAGTGGATACAGGGATTAGGTTAATACTTGCCCCAAGATCACATAGAGTTGTCTTGGTACAGGTATCCTCTAATGTGCATGGTATCATAGGGCTTCCAGGATACTTAAGCTTCTCTGGTAAGCTCTTTAAAATGATTGCACTGCATTCTTCAGTGAGAAAAACTTTTTCAGTTTCTCTCCAATCCTTCTTATGACTTAAGATCTCTTTCATGAACTTAGCATAAGAGGGTATTTGCTCAAGTGCCTCAACAAACGGAATCTTGATTTCAAGAGTCCTGAGATAGTCTACAAAGCGGGGAAATTATTTATCCTGTTCCGCTTGGCAGAGTTTCTGAGGATAAGGTATTTTGGTTTTGTATTCTTCAACATTGGTTGCTGTAGGTTTATTTCCTACAGAAGTGGGTTGAGAAGCCTTCTTGAGGGAGTTATTATCAGCACTTGCAAGTGTCTGACCCCTCATTAGCATTTGAACGCTAGGACTGGGTTCTGGGTTGGCGTTTAACGCCAGATTTCCACCCTTTTCTGGCATTTAAACGCCAGATCTGGGCGTCCACTGGGCGTTTAACGCCATTTTTTCACCCTTTCCTGGTGTTTGAATGCCAAAATCATTCCTCTCTGGGCTCTTACTGTCCTCAAAGGGATTTTGGGTAGCAGTCTGCTCATCCTCTGTTATTTGTTCTTTTCTTGGCTTTCTGCTGCTTTGAGTTGAGGTATTCAATATTTTTCCACTTCTTAATTGAAGTGCTTGGCATTCTTCTGTTATCTATTTTGATAACTGCTATCTTGTCTGGTCAAGTTGTGCTTCCATGTTCTTGTTAGCATCCTTAGTGTCTTGTAACAACTCTTTAAATTTTGCCAACTGTTCTGTTAGATAACATAATTGCTGATTGATTTCAGCAACTTGTTCTGGAGGACTAAGTTCAGTGGATACTACTTTAGCCTCTTCTTGCATGGAGGACTCACTACTTAAGTACAAATGCTGATTTCTAGCAACTATATCAATGAGCTCTTGAGCCTCTTCAATTGTCTTTCTCATGTGTATAGATCCACCAGCTGAGTGGTCTAGAGATATCTGAGCTTTTTTTGTAAGCCCGTAGTAGAAGATACCCACTCTAAAAATATTTCAGAGGGGCATTTTCTTAGCATCTCTCTGTACCTCTCCCAGGCATTGTAAAGAGATTCATTATCCCCTTGTTTGAAGCCTTGGATGTCCAGCCTTAGCTGTGTCATCCTCTTAGGAGGGAAATATTGATTCAGGAATTTGTCTGACAACTATTTCCATGTTCTTATGCTAGCCTTAGGTTGGTTATTTAACCACCTCTTAGCTTGGTCTTTTACAGCAAATAGAAACAGTAATAATCTGTAGACATCCTGATTTACTTCCTTATCATGTACTATGTCAGCAATTTGTAAGAACTGTGCCAGAAACTCAGTAGGTTCTTCCTGTGGAAGATCGGAATACTGGCAATTTTACTGCACCATGATAATGAGCTAAGGATTCAACTAAAAACTACTGACTCCGATGGAGGGTATACAGATACTACTCTCTTAATTAATTAATTAAAAAGATTTGAAAAATTGGGATAAGGATTTTCGAAAAATGAAGAGAGAGAAAGTGGTTAGGAAGTTTTGAAAAAGATATGTCTTAAAAGATACTTGTAAGAAAAATAATTAAAAGAAAAGATTTAAAAAAGATATGCTTTTTGAAAGCTTGACTGCTAAGATATGATAAGATAAAATTTTGAAATTGAAATCTGAAATTTTTATCAACAATTTCGAAATTTTTGCTTAAAAATAGTTAGAGAATATATTTTTTTTTATTTTTGAATTTTATGATGAAAGAGAAAAACACACAAAAGACACAAGACTTAAAATTTTTAGATCTGGCACCCTTGTTTTTCGAAAATTTTTGGAGGGAAACACCAAGGGACACCAAACTTAAAAATTTTAAGATTAAAACACAAAGAAGACTCAAGAACACTTTGAAGACTTACAAGAACAACAAGAACAAAATTCAAAGACTCAAGAACATAAAAAGAACACCAAACTTAAAATTTTGACACAAGATTTAATCAAAGAAAAATTATTTTTGAAAATTAGATACCAAAAATATAAGCCAACGCTTTAACCAATTGAGCTATGAAAGAAAAAGTATTTTCTTGAAGAATCCTTTTTTGAACTTTTTCGAAAATCAAAAGAAAAAAAACAAGGAAAGACACAGAACAAGAAAAACTAAAGATCAAACAAGAAAAATAATTAAGAACAAGTAATGAAAAATATGAAGAAAAATAAGAACACACAATTCGAAAGACACAAAACAAGAAAAACTAAAGATCAAACAAGAAAAATAATTAAGAACAAGTAATGAAAAATATGAAGAAAAATAAGAACATGCAATTCGAAAATTATGAAGAAAAATAAAAACATGCAATTGACACCAAACATAAAATATGAAACTAAACTCAAATAAAAGACTCAAAGAAAAATTAAAAAGTAATAAGGAAAAATAAAATTTTTTGAAAAAAAGAAAATAAAGGACTCAGATTTGATTACTCTATAGCAACAATACTAATTTTTTCCTAATCTAAGCAACAAGATGAACCGTCAGTTGTCCAAACTCGAACAATCCCCGGCAACGGCGCCAAAAACTTGGTACACGAAAATTATAATCACACTTTGTAATCTCGCACAACTAACCAGCAAGTGCACTAGGTCGTCCAAGTAATACCTTACGTGAGTAAGGGTCGATCCCACAGAGATTGTTGGTTTGAAGCAGGCTATGGTTATCTTGTAAATCTTAGTCAGGATATCAATAATGGTTTTTGGTTTTAATTGCGAAGACTAAAAGAACATAAAATAAATACTTGTTATGTAGTAATGGAGAATAGGTTGGAGTTTTGGAGGTGCTCTGTCTGCTGAATCTCTGCTTTCCTACTGTCTTCTTCTTCACGCACGCAAGGCTCCTTTCATGGCAAGTTGTATGTTGGTGGATCACCGTTGTCAATGGCTACCATCCATCCTTTCAGTGAAAAAGGTCCATATAGATGGCTAATCATCTATTGGTTCTCACTTGTGCTGGAATAGGATCCAGTGATCCTTTTGCGTCTGTCACTACGCCCAACATTTGTGAGTTTGAAACCCTTCACAGTCATCCCTTCCCAGATCCTACTCGGAATACCACAGACAAGGTTTAGACTTTCTGGATCTCAGGAATGCTGCCGATTGATTCTAGCTTATACCACGAAGACTCTGGCTTCACGGGTTTGAATGCTCTATTGTCAGGAGAGGCAATCAAACTCATGAACCAGAAACCCAAGAGATACACATTCAATCTAAGGTAGAATGGAAGTGGTTGTCAGGCACGTGTTTATAGGTTGAGAATGGTAATGAGTGTCACGGATCATCACTTTCATCATGTTGAAGCGCGAATGAATATCTTAGAATAGAAACAAGCGTGATTGAATAGAAAACAAAAATACTTGCATTAATTCATCGAGACGCAGTAGAGCTACTCACCCCCAACCATGGGGTTTAAAGACTCATGCCGTCAAAGATACAAATTTAGATGTAAAATGTCATGAGGTACGAAATAAATCTCTAAAAGTAGTTTTCATACTCAACTAGTAACCTAGGTTTACAGAAAATGAGTAAACTATGATAGATAGTGCATAAATCCACTTCTAGGGCCCACTTGGTGTGTGTTTGGGCTGAGCATTGAAGCTTCCATGTGTAGAGACTTGTCCTGGAGTTAAACGCCAAGTTGCAGCCTATTTCTAGCGCTTAACTCTAGCTTGTAACCTGTTTCTGGCGTTTAACTCTAGTTTGTAACCTGTTTTTGGCATTTAACGCCAGAATAGGGTAGGAAGTTGGCGTTAAACGCCAGTTTGCATTGTCAAAACTCGGGCAAAGTATGGACAATTATATAGTTCTGGAAAGTCCTGGATGTCTACTTTCCAACGCAATTGAGAGCGCGCCAATTGGACTTCTGTATCTCCAAAAAACACATTTCGAGTGTAGGAAGGTCAGAATCCAACAGCATCTGCAGTCCTTTAATAGCCTCTGAATAAGATTTTTGCTCAGGTCCCTCAATTTCAGCTAGAAAATACCTGAAATTACAGAAAAATGCAAAACTCATAGTAAAGTCCAGAAATGTGAATTTTGCACAAAAACTAATAAAAACATAATAAAAAGTGAATAAAATATACTAAAAACTACCTAAAAACAATGCCAAAAAGCGTATAAATTTTCCGCTTATCATATATTCTCTTGAGTCTCTAATCAACGATTCACATCGTCTCTCCTGACAACAGAGCATCTGAATCTGAGATTAGGATCTTCGTGGTATAGGCTAGAACACTAGATAGCATTCCTGAGATCTGGAAAGTCTAAACCTTGACTATGGTATTCCGAGTAGGATCTAGAAAGGGATGACTGTGAGGAGCTTCAAACTCACGAATGTTTGGTGCAGTGATAGTGTGCAAAAGAATCAATGGATCTTATTCTGACGCTAGTGCGAACCGACAGATGATTAGCCCTGTGATAGCTGTGCCTGGTATTTTTCATCCGAGACAAGAAATCTGACAGCTGATTAGCCGTGCAGAGATCGTAGCCGGACCATTTTCACTGAGATGATCATACAGCTTGCTATGGAAGGGAGCACGCATGATTGGATGAAGACAAAAGGAAAGCAGATGTTCAGGAGCAACAAAGCATCTCCAAACGCTTATCTGAAATTCCCACCAATGAATTACATAAGTATCCCTATCTTATTTTTACATTTTCTTTTTCTTTTAATTATCAATACCTCATAACCATTTGAATCCGCCTGACTGAGATTTACAAGATGACCATAGCTTGCTTCAAGCTGGAAATCTCTGTGGGATCGACCCTTACTCACGTAAGGTATTACTTGGACGACCTAGTGCACTTGCTGGTTAGTTGTGCGGAGTTGTGAAAAGTGTGAAAAGTTTTTGACGCTGTTGATGGGGATTGTTCGAGTTTGGACAATTGACAGTTCATCTTGTTGCTTAGATTAGGTAATTTTATTTTATATTTAAGCTTTCTTTTATTTTTATTTTCAAAAAAAAAATAAATAAAAAAAATTAATAAAATCATTAAAAAAACAAAAAAAATTGTTTCTTGTTTGATTCTAGTGCCAAATTCTAAGTTTGGTGTCAATTGCATGTTTTCAAATTTTCTCATGTTTTCGAAAAAAAAATTCATGCATTGTGTTCTTCATTGATCTTCAAGTTGTTCTTCATGATTTTCCTTGTTCTGATCTTTAAATTCTCCTGTTTTGTGTCTTTTCCTATTTTTCAAATGCATTTTCAAATCCATAGTGTCTAAACATTAAAAATTTCTAAGTTTGGTGTCTTGCATATCTTTCTTTTCTTAAAAATTTTCAAAAATATGTCCTTGATGTTCGTCATGATCTTCAAAGTGTTCTTGGTGTTCATCTTGACATTCAAAGTGTCCTTGCATGCATTACTTGTTTTAATCTTGCATTTTTATGTTTTATTTCATTTTGTTGTTTTTCTCTCTCTTCATTAAAAATTTAAAAAATCAAAAATATCTCTTTTCAAGTAAATAATATAGAGAAATGAAGATTCAAAACATACAGCAGAGGAATCACAGAGAAAAAACTGGGCGTTTAAAAAAACGCCCAGTAAGGAAGGAATTCTGGCGTTAAACGCCCAAAGAGGTAGCATTATGGGCGTTAAACGCCAGAATGGATAGCATCATGGGCGTTTAACGCCAGGATGACACAGGGGAGGTAATTTCGTTTCAAATTCAAATTTTTTTCAAATTTTCATGTTTTAAATCATAATTTTAAAATCTTATCTTTCCACAATTTCAAAAATCCTTGCTAACAATTAATGTTTTGATTCAAAAAATTGCAACTTTGTTACTTTCTTGTTAAGAAAGATTCAACCTTTGAATTTTAGAATGATATCTTTTAATTTTTTGTTAGTCAAGTCATCAATTTTAAAAATCAAATCTTTTTCAATCATATCTTTTTAAATAATATCTTTTTAAAATCAAATCTTTTTCAATCAAATCTTTTTCAATCATATCTTTTCAATCATATCCTTTTTCAATCAGATCTTTTTCAATCATATCTTTTTTTAATTTTAATTTCAAAATCTTTTTTCTAACTTCTTATCTTTTTCAAAATTTATTTTCAAATCTTTTTCACTTCTCATTTTCGAAAATCACTAACCCGTTTTTCAAAAATCTTTTTAATTAACTAATTGTTTTAAATTCTAATTTTATGTTATTTCTTTTAATTTTTCGAAAACTCTTTCTCTCTTATCTTTTTCTATTTATTTTATTTAATTGCTAACATTCCTCCTTCACTCATCTAAAAATTTTTGAACTCACCTCCTCTCTCTTCTCATTTTTCTACTCCTTTTCCTTTGACACATCAAGGAGTCTCTATACTGTGACATAGAGGATTCTACTACTCCATTTTGTTCTCTTCTTTTTCATATGAGCAGAAATAGGGATAAAAAATTCTTGTTGAAGTTGATCCTGAACCTGGAAGGACTCTGAAGAAGAAGCTAAGAGAAGCTAAAGCACAACACTTCGGAGAGGACCTTACAGAGAATTTTGAAAAAAAAGCAGACATGGCAGCCGAACCCCACAACAATGCTCGAGATGCAAGGAAGATGCTTGGTGACTATACTGCACCAACTTCCAACTTCTATCGAAGAAGCATCTCAATTCCTGCCATTGGAGCAAACAACTTTGAGTTTAAGCCTCAATTAGTTTCTCTAATGCAGCAGAATTGCAACTTTCATGGACTTCG
>NC_029774.3:99390450-99408310 GCF_000817695.3 Arachis duranensis | reverse complement strand
GGACAAGTTGGTCAATGCTTTCTTGACCAAATTCTTTCCACCTCAAAAGATGAGCAAGCTTAGAGTGGAAGTCCAAACCTTCAAACAGTAGGAAGATGAATCCCTCTATAAAGCTTGGGAAAGATACAAGCAATTAACCAAAAGGTGTCATTCTGACATGCTTCCAGAATGGAGCATCATATGTATATTCTATGATGGTCTGTCTGAATTATCCAAGATGTCATTGGACCATTCTACTGGTGGATCTCTTCATCTGAAAACACCTGCAGAAGTCCAGGAACTCATTGAGATGGTTGCAAATACCCAGTTCATGTACACTTCTGAAAGAAATCCTGTGAATAATGGGATGACTCAGAAGAAAGGAGTTCTTGAGATTGATACTCTGAATGCCATATTGGCTCAGAACAAAATATTGACTCAGCAATTCAATATGATTTCTCAGAATCTGACTAGATTGCAAGCTGCATCTAGCAGTGCTAAAGAAGCCTCCTCTGAAGGAGAAGCTTATGACCTTGAGAATCCTGCAATGGAAGAGGTGAACTATATGGGAGAATCCTATGGAAACACCTATAATCCTTCATGGAGGAATCATCCAAATTTCTCATGGAAGGATCAACAGAAGTCTTAACAAGGCTTCAATAATAATAATAGTGGGAGAAATAGGTTTGGCAATGGCAAACCTTTTCCATCATCTTCTCAGCAACAAACAGAGAATTCTGAGCAGAGCCTCTCTGGCCTAGCAAACATAGTCTCTGATCTATCTAAGGCCACTCTCAGTTTCATGACTGAAATAAGGTCCTCCATCAGAAATTTAGAGGGACAAGTGGGTCAACTGAGTAAAAGAGTTACTGAAACTCCTCCTAGTACTCCCCCAAGCAATACAGAAGAGAATTCCAAAAGAGCATGCAAGGCCATAACCATATCCAATGTGGCCGAACCTGGAGAGAGTGAAAAGACAGTGATTCCTAGTGAGGAAGACCTCAAGGGACATCCACTGACCAATAAGAAGTTTCCTATTAAGGAACCAAAGGAATCTGAGGTTCATACAGAGACCATAGAGATTCCACTGAACCTAATATTGTCATTCCTGAGCTCTGATGAATATTCTTGCTCTGAAGAGGACGAAGACACCGTTGAAGAGCAAGTTGCTTAGTATCTAGGAGCAATCATGAAGGAGTTATTTGTTAATGAGACTTGTGATTGATGTGGACAGAGGAGAGTTAGTCTTGCAACTGAATAAAGACTACCTTGTGTTTAAGGCTCAAGGATCTACCTTTGTAACCATGGAGAGGAAGCATGAAAAGCTTCTCTTAATACAGAGTCAAGCAGAGCCCCCACACTCAAACTCTAAGTTTGGTGTTGGGAGGCCACAATCATGCTCTGAGCATCTGTGAAGCTCTGTAAGAGTTCACTGTCAAGCTATTGACATTAAATAAGCACTTATTAGGAGGCAACCCAATTTTATTTATCTATATTAATTAGTCTTTCATTTTATTTTCCATTGTTATTATATACTTTCTTTAGGTTGATGATCATGTGAAGTCACAAAAACAGCTGCAAAATTAAAGCAAAATTAAAAACAGCATAAAAAATAGCAAACCTTGGAGGATGAGCTTACTGGCATTTAAACGCCAGTAAGGATAGTAAATTGGGCATTTAACGCCCAGTCTGGCACCATTCTGGGCATTAAACGCCAGAAATGGCACACAGACTGGCGTTTAACGCCTGAAAAGGGTGTCTGGCTGGCATTAAACGCCAGTAAGGATAGCAGAATGGGCGTTTAACGCCCAATCTGGCAGCATTCTGAGTGTTAAACGCCAGAACTAGCAGCCAAATTGGCATTTAACGCCGAAAATAGGCATCAGCCTGGCGTTTAACTCCAGAAATGCCACACAGAGGGCGTTTAAATGCCAGAAAGGTGTAGGGATGAGAAATCTTTGACACCTCAGGATCTGTGGAACCCACAAGATCCCTTCCTACCCCAACTCACTCTCATTCTTCTTCACACCTTTCCATAACACTCTTCCCCATAATCCTATCATCTCCATAATCTCTTCACCACTCACATCCATCCACTATTTTCCGTCATACAACTCACCCACCCCCACCCACTCAAATTCAAACCATTTCCCTCCCAAACCCCACCCCTATCACACAGACACCCTCTCCCCTCTTATCCTATAAATACCCCTCCTTACAACCATCACTTTCACACATCATAGACACTTCAAACCTCCACCTTGGCCGAACCCAAAACGCTCCTCTATCTCCTCCATTTCTTCTTCTTTTACTCCTTTCTTTCTTTTTTTACCGAGGACGAGCAAACCTTTTAAGTTTGGTGTGGAAAAAGCATTGCTTTTTGTTTTTTTCCATAACCATTAATGGCACCTAAGACTGGAGAAACCTCTAGGAAGAGGAAAGGAAAGGCAGTTGCTTCTAACTCCGAGTCACGGGAGATGGAGAGATTCATCTCAAAAGCCCATCACTAAAAAGAGGATGGAGCAAACAAGAGAGCCCACTCATAGACCTCAATAAGAGCATGAGGAAGTCCCTTATCAAGAAATCCCTGAGATGCCTCAAGGGATGCATTTTCCTCCACACAACTATTGAGAGCAACTCAACACCTCTTTAGGAGATTTGAGTTCCAATATGGAGCAACTAAGGATGGAGCACCAAGAGCACTCCATTATCCTCCATGAAATTAGAGAAGACCAAAGAGCTATGAGGGAGGAGCAACAAAGGCAAGGAAGAGATATTGAGGAGCTCAAGCACTCCATAGGATCTTCAAGAGGAAGAACTAGTCGCCATCACTAAAGTGGACTCGTTCTTTAATTTCCTTGTTCTTATTTTTCTGTTTTTCGGTTTCCTATGCTTGATATTTTGTCTATGTTTGCGTCTTTATTACATGATCATTAGTGTCTAGTGTCTATGTCTTAAAGCTATGAGTGTTCCATGAATCCTTCACCTTTCTTAAATGAAAAATATTTCTATTTGCAAAAGAACAAGAAGTACATGAATTATGAATTCTATCTTGAAATTAGTTTAATTATTTTGATATGGTGGCAATACTTTTTGTTTTCTGAATGAATGTTTGAATAGTGCATGTTTTTTATAGTGAAGTTTATGAATGTTAAAATTGTTGGCTCTTGAAAGAATAATGAAAAAGGAGAAATGTTATTGATAATCTGAAAAATCATAAAATTGATTCTTGAAGCAAGAAAAAGCAGTGAAAAATACAAAGCTTGCGATTAAAAAGAAAAAAGGGGCAAAAAATAAAGAAAAGAAAGAAAAAGAAAAAGTAAGCAGAAAAAGCCAATAACCCTTTAAACCAAAAGGCAAGGGTAAAGAGGATCCAAGGCTTTAAGCATCAGTGGATAGGAGGGCCCAAAGGAATAAAATCCTGGCCTAAGCAGCTAAATCAAGCTGTCCCTAACCATGTGCTTGAGTCATGAAGGTCCAAGTGAAAAGCTCGGAACTGAGTGGTTAAAGTCGTGATCCAAAGCAAAAGAGTGTGCTTAAGAACTCTGGACACCTCTAACTGGGGACTCTAGCAAAGCTGAGTCACAATCTGAAAAGGTTCACCCAGTTATGTATCTGTGGCATTTATGTATCCGGTGGTAATATTGGAAAATAAGATGCTTAGGGTCACGGCCAAGACTCATAAGTAGCTGTGTTCAAGAATCAACATACTGAACAAAGAGAATCAATAACACTATCTTAATTCTGAGTTCCTGTGGATGCCAATCATTCTGAACTTCAAAGGATAAAGTGAGATGCCAAAACTGTTCAGAAGCAAAAAGCTACAAGTCCCGCTCATCTAATTAGAACTAAGCTTCATTGATATTTTGGGATTTATTGTATATTCTTTTCTTTTTATCTTATTTTGTTTTTAGTTGCTAGGGGACAAGCAACAATTTAAGTTTGGTGTTGTGATAAGCGGATAATTTATATGCTTTTTGGCATTATTTTTAGGTAGTTTCTAGTATGTTTTAGTCACTTTTAGTATATTTTTATTAGTTTTTATATAAAATTTACATTTCTGGACTTTACTATGAGTTTTTGTGTTTTTCTGTGATTTCAGGTATTTTCTGGCTGAAATTGAGGGACCTGAGCAAAAATCTTATTCAGAGGCTAAGAAAGGAATGCAGATGCTGTTGGATTCTGACCTCCCTGCATACGAAATAGATTTTCTGGAGCTACAGAAGCCCAATTGGTGCGCTCTCAATTGCATTGGAAAGTAGACATTTTGGGCTTTCCAGAAATGTATAATAGTCCATACTTTGTCCGAGATTTGATGGCCCAAACTGGCGTCCAAACGCCCACCAGAGACCCTTTTTTTTTGGCGTAAAACGCCAGAACTGGCACCAAAGCTGGAGTTAAACGCCCAAACTGGCACCCAAGCTGGCGTTTAACTCCAAGAAGAGCCTATGCACGTGAAAGCTTCAATGTTCAGCCCAAGCACACACTAAGTGGGCCCCGGAAGTGGATTTCTGCACTATCTACACTTAGTTACTCATTTTCTGTAAACTTAGCTTACTAGTTTAGTATAAATAGCACTTTTTACTATTGTATTCATATCTTTGGACTACTTTTCGATCCTTTGATCAGGTCTTCTTCCCCTGTTTTCAAATTCTTTGACCTTTTGGAGAGTTCTTTGAACCCTTTTTGGAGGCTGGCCATTCAGCCATGCCTAGACCATTTTGTTCTTATGTATTTTCAACGGTGGAGTTTCTACACTTCATAGATTAAGGTGAGGAGCTATACTGTTCCTCATGATTTAATGCAAGTACTATGGTTTTTCATTCAATTCACGCCTACTTCTTCTCCAAGATATACTCTTGTACTTAATTCAGTTAAGTCAGACTGAAGGGGTGACCCGTGACAATCACCCTCTATCTTCAGTACTCGCTTAGCTAAGATCTACGTGTCTGACAACCACAAAGCGATCTACATGATGTTCAATGTAGTTATTGGATGACAGCTGGAGTATATTTTCTTGGGTCTCTAATCAATGATTTACATCGTCTCTCCTAACAACAGAGCATCTGAATCTGAGATTATGATCTTTGTGGTATAGGCTAGAACACTAGACAGCATTCCTGAGATCCAGAAAGTCTAAATCTTGTCTGTGGTATTTTGAGTAGGATCTGGGAAGGGATGACTGTGAGGAGTTTTAAACTCACGAATGTTGGGCGCGGTGACAGTGTGCAAAAGGATCAATGGATTTTATTCCGACGCTAGTGAGAACCGACATATGATTAGCCTTGCGATAGCTGTGCCTGGTATTTTTCATCCGAGACGAGAAATTTGACAGTTGATTAGCCGTACAGAGATCGTAGACACCATTTTCACTGAGAGAATCATACAGCTTGCTATGGAAGGGAGCACGCATGATTGGATGAAGACAATAGGAAAGCAGATGTTCAGGAGCAACAAAGCATCTCCAAACGCTTATATGAAATTCCCACCAATGAATTACTTGGACGACCCAATGCACTTGCTGGTTAGTTGTGCGGAGTTGTGAAAAGTGTGATCACAATTTCGTGCACTAACAAGATATTCTGAATTATTAACCTTCACAAAACCACTACTCCCAGCCATTAGGAGAAAATCGAGCTTTGGCTGACGAAGCTTCACATTAAGTCCTTCTGAAGTTAGAAAGTAGCCTTCACAATTATAGGAATTAAGCACCCTGTAAACATGAAGAGATTTCAATTTCTGATTATACACCCTGAAATCGACATGTAACTGTTCCACATATAAACTCAAATCTGCTTTAGTCACTGATGCGTGAGCATCTTGTCTATCTTTTCCTAGTAAATTTGCATCTAATTTGTTGAGTTTAATTAAGAATTAATTATATTTTAGCCACTATGGATGCTATTTTGAGTTTTGTGCAATTTTATTTATTTTAGGTAGCATTCGGAGGGATTTGATGAAGTTTCTGCAGAGAAAAAGAAGAAACCAAAGATATGACCAGCGAAGACCGACGCAGACGCATGGCTCACGCGACCGCACGGAATGGAGAAATCGCAATGACGCGATCGCGTGCCTGACGCAAACGCGTGGACTGGAATCTGCACAAATGACGCGAGCGCGTGGACGATGCGGACGCGTCACATGCGCGATCTGCAATAATTCAGAAAATGCTGGTTACGAATTTTGGGCTGTTTTGACCCACTTTCCAGCCCAGAAAACACAGATTAGAAGTTGCAGAATGGACAAATCAAGTGGTCCCCAACCATCAACTGAAGATCTGTTAATTAATTTGGATTTAAATTCAAATCTTATCTTTTAGGAAAAGATATTTTTTAATTTTTGATTTTAAACCTATTAGGATTAGTAATAAATAGAAACTCTGTACATTTAGACAGAGGAGATTATTACGAGAACCCTTATTTTTTCTTCTCTGAACCATGAGCAACTAATCCTTCATTGTTAAGGTCAGGAGCTCTGTCTATTTGTAATGGATTAATTCGTTTTATCTTTCTAATTTATTCATGTTTTGATTTATATTTCAATAACTGTTTTCGCTCTTAATTTAATGAATATTGGGTGGAACAGAAGTATGACCCATGTTCTAATTGAGTTCTTGTAAAACTTGAAAAAGCTCTTTACTTGAACAACAGCTTGGAAACATATTATCCTAAATTTTAATTATTTGGATTTAATGGGATACGTGACATCTAATCCCCTTATTTTTGGATAATTAGAATTTTTGTGGCATATAAACTGAAAATTGATTTTTACCCTCTAATTGGAAGTAACTGACCAAGGAATTGGCAGTTAATGAATTTTAGAGGAAACTAGGAAGGTCTAAGGAATTAGGGCCTAGTCACATATAGTTTGCCATGAAATTATATCTTGCATGATTAAATTAGTTAGTAATAAAAATTAATCCGGAAAAATAGATAACTCTGAAACCTTAACTATCTTCTCATTATATTATTCCCAACTTATTTATTTGTCTGTGTATAATGCTCTTTGAATACCAAAACACTCTTTTCTACTTGCCTAACTAATCCTATCAAACACTATTGTTGCTTGATCCATCAATCCTCGTGGGATCGATCCTTACTCACGTAAGGTATTACTTGGTACGACCCGGTGCACTTGTCGGTAAGTAGTGTGGGTTGTAAAATACCGCACCAGTCACTCAGACTTTCCTTCATCAGTCCAAAGAAGAATACTCTGATGCATGGTCAAAGGTATAGCTCCAACACCGTGAATCCAATCACGTCCCAGTAATGCATTATAACTGGCCTTTGATGACACCATAATGACGCGAGCCAAATGTCGGTTCAAAAATTTCACAAAATAATTCCGTTATAAGTATAGTTCCAAACTAACAAATGACCTAAATCAAAGTTTAATTTGTTTGTCATGATGTAAACCAATAAAAATCGAGAGTATTTAAACCTCAGATCGTCTCTCAAAGGAATTACAGTGAGATATGTGTGTTATCGGTTATGAGTATAAAAGGGGAGTTAGCGAATAAAGAGGTGAGAAACTAAATGACAAGAAAGTAAAACTAACAACTAAGGAAGTATAAATGCTAAAAGACACTCCTGACAAGGATTGAGAATCAAAACTTCCTTTTCAAGTCATTGACCACGAACATGGTGATTATCCAGAGTTAATCCATTTAGTCATCTCCAACATTGGGAGAAAATCAAATTGGCATAATCAGTCTTATAACAAGAACAACTAACAACTCTAAATCACCAATCAATATCGGACATCAAAGACTCTTGTATCACTAACCATGACATGACAATTTTAAAATAGAAAACCCAATTAGTCAACCTCTAATGACGAGATTAGTCAACCGGGCTTAATCAATCTCAATCCATAGGTCTTAATTGTTAATGAAAATGAGATTAAATAAAATCTCTAAATTGTCAATCAACTCGGACATTAGTGAAATCAAAGTCACCTAAATTATTCAATTCTAAGCCAAGAGTGTAGAAATCTACCCTAAAATTAAGAGAGATATTTCTACAAATACTTGGAAGGCATAAAATGAAAGCATAATAAAATTGCAATAATAATAAAATCTAAAACTACCGAATGCAAGATAACAATAATAACAAGTCAATTAAACATCACTAAACATAAAAACATCAAATGAAATTAATAAAATCAAAATTAACAAGAATCATGAAACTAAAAGTAGCATAAATGAGAAATCAACAAGAAAACTAAGAGAATCAAGGCAATTAAATAAGGAGAAGTAAATGAAACTATATCAAAATAAGAATTAAAATCTAAATCTAAGATAAATGTAAACTAAATCTACGCTAATTTTAGAGAGAAGAGAGAGCTTCTCTATCCAGAAAATAACCTAAGACATGTTACTAAACTAAACCTAATTGCTTCCCCTTGTTCCTTCTATATTTGGCTTAAAATTGCTTCAGAAATGAGTTGGATTCGGCTTGAGAAGGTTCAGAAATCGCCAGCCATGTGTTTTGTTGTGAATCATTTGCTTCGTATCATGCGTACGCATGAGGCATGCGTACACGCGACATGGTAGAAATCCCAGAGCATGCATATGCATAACCATGAATTACTCCAAAATCTCATTTTTTCATGAATTTTCTACTTTACATGTTTTTTCTTCACTTCTTCAATCCAATCTTTGCCTTCTAAGCCTGAACTCACTTAACAAACACATCAAGGCATCAAATAAAATTAAAGTAAATTAAATTTGGAAAATCAAGGGCCTAAAATGCATGTTTTCACTTTAAGCACAATTTAGGGAGAATTCACAAAACAATGCTATTTTAGTGAATAAATATAGAAAAAGTTGATAAAAATCCACTCATTTCAATACAAGATAAACCATAAAATTGTAGTTTATCACACACAAAAAATTGTATTTCGATGTGAGGATCCCATTTGCACTTGAAGTGTCATTAACCCTTTTGCAGGAGTTGATACATCGCTATAATCAGTTACTAAAATGTTAGTGGGAACTAAATCATCAAAATATTTTTCTACTTTCGTCAACATCCTTTCTCGCAACAAACTGATCGCTGCCCCTCCATCGACCAGAACTTTGTTAACACAAATGTCACTCATAAAAGCAATGACATGTAACGGTTGAAGATGTGACTTTTGTTTTTCAGTAGACTTTTGAAAGTATCCCAATCATCCTCTGGCTGAATGAAGGCAAAGGCCTCTTTATCTTCTACATCATAATCTTCATTTAGGTTTCCTTCATATTCACCCAAATATTTAATTGGTATAATCAAAATGGTGCTTACCATCTCTTCATCACCCTCTTCAAAATACTCTTCATCTAGATTAACATTTTTTTCTTTATTATCGATTGGGGCTATAGCAACAACCTTACCCTTTTTTAACTTAGCTGGTGATGAGATTTCCTTAGAAATCGTTTCCCCATCAGATGAAAAAACTACTCGTGAATGAACAGAAGGGCTTGCCCCCTTGCCTTTGTCATTCGATGGCTCTTTTTGCCTCATTTGACATCCATTCCTTCCTCCTCAATTTTTCCTGGCCCTTCCTCGAGGATATGGATAGTGACCACAAAAAAAAACCTCGATGACCTCTCGGAGGATTATGCCTATATTGTGCATCTCGATTACGAAACTCCGGACAATTTTGAATCCATTGCATTGGAGGGGAAAATTCCTTTGAGGGACACTAGAACTTTGTCCCTCTTTCCTTCTAGGAGACTGTCTTTGTCGAACTTGTTCTTTCCTATGAGCCAAATCTTTTTTCATTCTCCCTTTTTTGAATATAACTGCAATATCAGCATAAAAAATAGCATTACATTGAGGACATAAAGACACATCTCGATCTATCAGCTTTTAGTATTGCATCAAAAACTCCAACAATCCTTCACCAACACTAGGATATATTGCTCGAACATTAGTTTCGAAATCCCCCCTAGCAGTATCAAACTCATAAGAAAATCCAACCATATTAACCCCGAAAAAGAGCTCGTAAAATTTATGCCAGCATCGAAAGGGTCAACTTCATGTCCTTTTTTCCATCATCGAACTTCAACCTCCCTTCCATAATCGCTTCCTAAATCAAGTCCCTAAAACAGACACAATTATTTGTGGAATGGCTAGTTTCTTGATGAAACTTATAATAAGGTTTTCCCTTTAAATCTTTTGTCAAAAGCAATGTTTTACCCTCAAGCAAAATCAATTGTTTATCTTTAAGTAACACATCAAATATTTGATCAGATTTTGAAATATTGAAACTATATTTCTTTCAACTCTTATGTTTTTTACCATTAGATCTATCAACATTTGCTATTTTCTTAAGCAAAAACCATACATAAGGTGGTTGCTTTTTTAATTCAACCAAATCAACTTCAGAAAATTCAAAATCAGATTCCTCAATTGAGGATTTCATTTCAACATATGAAACCGTTTCTTTTTGAGAAAAGGATTTACTTTTCAACATTTTTTCATTTTTTAACTTTTTTGTTTCTTTCTGGAGAATCTCTACCTGATGAATTCTTTTTGCCAAGTGAATCAAATAAGGAATATAAACATTAAACAATTTTTGACGCATATAAAAACCTAAATCCATAATGGCTATTTTAACTACTTCACTTTCAACTACTTCACTTTCAGGGAGAGATATATAACATCGACTTTGAGCATTTTTAAATTGAATCATGAAATCATCGATTGATTCTCCATCTTCACGTTTTAAATCCACCAAGTAAGTGATGGCCACATTCAACTCTCCTCTAAAGAATTGAACATTAAAAGTACTCTCTAGTTGTAACCATGTTCCAATAAAATTAGGCCTAAGATTAGAAAATCAAGTGAATGCATTCTTTGTTAAAGAAGAAGGAAAAAACTTCACTTCTAAATTTTTATTATTTGCTAAGTTTCCTAACTCAACTGTATATCGAGCAATATGTTCAGTAGTTGATTCACCAATTTTGCCCGTAAACTTCGTTACTATTTTATAATTTTTTACTTCCTTAGGCACTTCTGTCGCTTGTACTACAGTAGAAAAAGCAGACACAAAATATGGTCGATTTATGAAACCTACATTGAATCCGACCCTATTGAGTACATCTTTAACCATTTTAGAAATCTGATATCTCTCACCACAACGATTGGCTCTCATTCGAGCAAACACATCATTTGTATTTTGGTCTCGATGAATAATTCGAGGATTATCTCTTTCAAAATGCATATCAATTTCCATATTTCTAGGATCCCATTCTCCCGATTTATTTGAAAATTTTGATCGCCTTTATTATAATCAACAATTCGAGCAATTTTCTCTACTTGCCTAGCAATGTGCTCAAATTTTGATTCATGATCCGCCATCACAGGGTTCAAAATTGTAGTTTTCTGCTGAGTCAATAAATTGACCAAATCATGATGACTTTTATCGACATGTTGTCAAAAAATAGCCATCAAACTAGGAGCATTCGATATAGAATCCAATTGATAATGCCGAAAAAACTCAGAATACAATGGAAGTCCTGGGTTACCACCAAAACTTGATACTTTCTAAATCTAACTCGAGGAGCATACCCAGTTGGAGTGTAACCTGGAGGAAGGCCATAAGGAGGCCAACTAGCAATTACTGGCGATTGCATTACAGCAATCCGTGGACGTAGATTTCATCTACTATTCCCAACTGGGGGTTAGTAACTATTATATCTCCCTAATTGTACTATTTTTCACATGTCTTCGTCGGAATTGGTGCAGCCACAACAACATTATCGTTCACAGATGATTCCACATTAGTATTGGAAACTTCTTCTGCCATTCGAATAATCTTGCCACTTCTAAGTTGCATGCACTAGCTCATTTCAAAACACTTTTTGACACATTTAATTTTTAAAATGATCTCACTGGGAATGCCAATTCATTTTATCGATTTTTAACAAATTAAAATGGTTCGATATCTAATGATCTGGGAGTAAAACCTACTCCTCTTATGAGTACCAATTTTCGAAAGTGCATCAAAGATTCTCTCGATTGAACAAAACAATAAAAGAAAATCTGAAAAGAAACCAAAGTAAATTTGAAAGTAAAATGACTAGAATTGAAGACAATAACATTGAATTTAAATAAAGTGGTAAATTACCTTCGACAAAATCAAAGGGCATTGAAATCGAAAATAAAATGCTAAATCTTGAAAGAAAGGAAAAAAAGTAAACTTGCTGCAAAGATAAATTTGCAAGAAAAAATAAAAATTACAAGAAATTTAAATGAAAAATAAAGACATGTGGAAGGAATCCTGCAGAAAAAAAGCTCTAAGCAAACTCAAAAATTTGCTGGGAATATGAGTGTGCGAGAGTATTTTCTGATAAGAAATTCCAACCCTTTTTCCTTTGATCTCTCACCTATTTATAGAAGTCTTCGACTAATCAAATTCAAATATAACTCCTACGTGCATTAATATTTGAGTAATTGTTCCCGCTCTTTTGTACAACGTGGGTAACTGCCAACAATTAGCTCCATATGTTCTTTTTTTTTGACAATCTTTATCGATTAAATTCTACCTGTTCTCCTCGACGAATCCTTTTCGATAAGGATTACATTCTTTGAAAAAAATATTTATTGTACTTCAACCTTGATGTCTTCGAAATTATATTTTTCGACCAACAATATCCCTGATATCTCAAATCAAGTAAAGTTTTTGCTGCACATATAAAATTTTGTACCTTCCAAAATCTATCTATATACTTATATATCTTTTGAAACTGTTTTAACTCTTAAATTAATAAGTAGTTTTATTGTTTTATAATATAAGTCTATCTTTTAAGTATTTTAAAATAATATTTGAATGAGATTTATCTATATCTATATATAGATAGATAATATTAAATTAAATTTAAATAAAATAAAAGAATCGAAGTTAGACTATCTGATAAATCAAAATTAATTTTAAAAATAAAAAAAGAATTGTTAAATATACTTTATCCTATTAAAAATTTCAGGACATTACTATATATAAATGCCAAAATTAAAAGAATCTATGATTAATTTATTGGTAAAAAATAATGCTAATTAAGAAGTTAAGTGAAAAAAAAAAAGTGAAGTTTTGGATTGATTAGAAAGAACAAAAATGCAACGCAATCTAACATGCATGAACAGAAGTATTATAGTGAGGCGAAGATGATTAGAACAAGTCTTATAATGATACGAAGTTAATTGCAGTATACTTAAAAAAATCGAATCAGCGTGAATTTAAAGAAAGAGAACGGTGGTTGGAGTAAAAGATGGGTTGATCCCTTCTCTGTTCTTCCGAGTGAATTTGAGACTCTGGCCATATCGAAGATCACTTATGACGATGTCGATTACCACTTCTACAAATAAAAGCACCTTGCAGTGAACAATCTTATGAAAAAATTCAATCGTAATCAAGACAAGTCTATCAAAAACAAAATATACAATTAATTTATGATAAAAAAAAATAAAGCAACATAGAAATAAGTCCAAAAATACTACCTTAACAATAATGATAAATCATCTCCTTCTAAATTTGTGAACACTGCTAGTTTTTTAAAATTGTTCTTCTATTATTTCTGTGTGTAGCGAAATAACAACATAAATGAATTTAGAGACAATCTAAATCACTTTTATCTTATGTATTCTATCTCTCAATAGCCATATAAACACTCATGCCTAACTTATATATTTCCGTCTTGTCACATATTCAACATGGAGGTTTATCCTTCACTAATGTGTATTGTGATTATGGATAAATTATTTTATTATAATAATATAGACAAGTTTAATTGTTCGTCTAATGCAAGATTGATGAAGTTCTTGAAAAAATATTTGAATTCATATGTATAAATACATATAAATATATAATAATTTTGGTGATTTAATTTTAGTATATATATAATATTTATACAAATATAAAAAATTAATCATCATTTATTTATGTATATTTGCATGCATTGCACATGTAATATAGCCTCTAAAATAATATTTTTACAACATAATAATTAATTTTTGTTTTTGTAATTGAGTAATCAAACTTTGCCATAATAAAATATTCAAAATTTTTTATGAACATAAAATTTATTCACCAATGAATTTTTGTGTTTTATTTGTATCTTGACTATAAATGTGAATTTAGTTTAATTATATTATTTATAAAATTTAATTACAATGTGAACAAATTTGAATATATTGATTATGCAATTTGTTTATAAATATAAATATGAGGCCATTTTATATTTCGATACAAGTGATAGATGTTCATATAGTATGGTTGAAAATTTTTATATTATGTATAAAATTATTTACGCATAAAGAAAAAAAATAAAATCTAAGCAAGTTAGAATATCTATAAGTCTTGATTCTTATGGAAAATCAACACAGAATTTGGATAATTTTGTTAATAATATTATTACATTTTGTAGATAGATTTTTTAAAACATTGAATTTCTAGTTTGCACTACAATATTTTTGGTCTATTACAACATATGTTTAAGATAATACTTTAAAAAAGTTGCATAAAATATATATAAGGTGAAAATTTAGTTGCAATCAACTTTATGTGAAGTTAAAAATTGAGAACCATTATAAAGTTGACTGCATCTGAATTTTTACCTATATATAAACAACGTTTTATACTAATGACAAAAAAATAGAGCTATAACAAAGTATTTTTTATCAATAGGTTATAAGTGATGTCTTTTGATAAATTAGAAGACACTTATAAGTGTTGTCGTATTAAATACACATAAACAATTATTATAAAGTTAATATATTATTTTATTTAAATGTTGTCTTTAAATTTATTTTAAACTTCATGTTTTAAGTATTGTCTAAAATTTTTAATGTTTCTCTCAATAAATAAATCTTATAATTCGTACGTGCTAGTTTGGATTGACTTTTTTTAGTGAAAAAAGTCTTTTTTGAATAAAATGTTTTTATTCAATTTTTCTTATTTGGATACGTCTTTTAAGAAAAATACTTTTATTAAAAATAGTAAATTATTTACTTTTTTCTAAAAGTTAGCAATATCTTGCTTAAAAAAAAGTAAAAGGCGTTTTTTAATACTTAAAAACTCTTTTTAAAACGTCAATCCAAATGTGAAATAATTTGTCTATTAATTTTTTTTAAAAGATGAAAAAAATAAATATTTTTTTCAAAAACCAATTTAAATGGACCTTTATTTTAAGTTTTTAACTTTGATTTTCAATTTTTACCAATTTTAAAATAAAATAAATTCAACTTAATAATTTTTTTATGAGTAACCAAGAAAAGGAAAAAAAAGGCAAAACAAAATAGCAGAAAAGAAAAGAAAAAGAAAAGAAAGAAATAAAAGAAATCAGGTTCCCAACAGTAAGAGAGGTCAAACTACTTCTGGTGGTTAGTACCAATGGTGAACCTCATCAATACCGCTATCTCCGGATCCTATCTTTGCCAACCGATCAACCATGACATTAATTTCTCTTGGAATAAGCTCAAAATGAACATCACAATCCCTTCTCATCTTCAATTCAAAGATTAACTGTATCACTTCTTTATCAAGATGCCAGAGCAGAACCTGCCAACCCCTCACCAGCTCAAAAGCTGATGTGCAATCTGTCTCACAGATAACAAGCTTAAGACTTGCCTCCCAAGCGCAAGCCAATCCTTTCCAAATACTCCACAAATCCATCTTGATGATACTAGATCCGAAGGAATTTGCTGAGCATCCTATTACCTATTGACTGGAGCTATCACAAATTACCCACCCAAAATCTGCACAATCATCCCTCTAACTTCACACTCCCATCACAATTTAACTTCCAAGCACCAGGTTCTGGCAGAGACCAAGAAAGGGATTTTAATCCCTGGACACAATACATTTAATTCTGAGTTGTATATTCAAAACCAACCATCCATCTGCAAGCCTTGTAAGCAATTGACTCAGAAGATCTAAAAACTCTCTGAAAATTACCAATAATTTTGTCTTGCTAAATCAACCATATTATAGCTGCAAATTCGGAACAACCTTTATTGAGGAAGCCACGCACCAATCATGCACTTCGTGAGAACCAAAGAAACTCACATCAGAAAAATATGGAGAAATGGTGGACGAAATTGTGATTCTCAAAGTTGGTCTCTTTGTACTTGTATGAAATCAAAAATACCCCAAAGAGATCATGGTATGAAGAACTGGGATCTTAATAATCCCTGGTAATGGCACCAACAGCTTAGTGTTGTTGCTGGACCAAAAGAGTTACAGGCACCGTTAGAGAAGCTCACAACTCCGTTCAACTTAACCAGCAAGTGTACTGGGTCATCCAAGTAATACCTTACGTGAGTAAGGGTCGATCCCACAGAGATTGTTGGTATGAAGCAAGCTATGGTCACCTTGTAAATCTCAGTTAGGCAGATTAAATGATTATGGATTTCGAAAATTAATAATAAAAAGAAAATAACATAGGATAGAAATACTTATGTAAATCAATAGTGGGAATTTCAGATAGGCGTATGGAGATGCTGTGCTCCCCTCAAATCTCTACTTTCTTCTCTGTCACAGCACGGCTAATCATCTGTCGGTTCTCAATCAGGTTGGAATAGAATCCATTGATTCTTTTGCGTCTGTCACTAACACCCTGCCTTTAGAAGTTTGAAGCTCGTCACAGTCATTCAATACCGGAATCTTACTCGGAATACCACAGACAAGGTTAGACTTTCCAGATTTCCGGAATCCTACTCGGAATACCACAGACAAGGTTAGACTTTCTGGATTCCCATGAATGCCGCTATCTATCTAGCTTATACCACGAAGATTCTGTTGGGGAATCTAAGAGATATGCGCCCGGCCTAAGGTAGAACGGAAGTGGTTGTCAGTCACGTGCGTTCATAGGTGAGAATGATGATGAGTGTCACGGATCATCACATTCATCAAGTTGAAGTGCAATATATATCTTGGAATAAGAATAAAAGAGAATTGAATAGAAGATAATAGTAATTGTATTGAAACTTGAGGTACAGCAGAGCTCCACACCTTTAATCTATGGTGTGTAGAAACTCCACCGTTGAAAATACATAAGTGAAAGGTTCAGGCATGGCCGAATGGCCAGCCCCCATGGTCTAAGGACTAGGCATCCAGAGATGATCCTCCGATCTAAAGTGATCAAAAGATGTCCAATACAATAGTAAATTATCCTATTTATACTAAACTAGCTACTAGGGTTTACATGAGTAAGTAATTGATGCATAAATCCACTTCCGGAGCCCACTTGGTGTGTGTTTGGGCTGAGCTTGATCTATCCACGAGCGGAGGCTTTTATTGGAGTTGAACGCCAGGTTATAACATGTTTTGGGCGTTCAACTCCGGGTCGTGACGTGTTTCTGGCGTTTAACTCCAGACAACAGCATGTACTTGGCGTTAAGAGCCACTTTACGTCGTTAATTCCCGAATAAAGTATGAACTATTATATATTGCTGGAAAGCTCTGGATGTCTACTTTCCAACGCCATTGAGAGCGCGCCATTTGGAGTTCTGTAGCTCAAAAAAATTCATTTTGAGTGCAGAGAGGTCAGATTCCAACAACATCAGCAGGCCTTTTGTCAGCCTTTTTCAGAGTTTTGCTCAAGTCCCTCAATTTCAGCCAGAAATTACTTGAAATCACAAAAAAAACATACAAACTCATAGTAAAGTCCAGAAATGTGAATTTAACATAAAAACTAATGAAAACATCCCTAAAAGTAGCTTGAACTTACTAAAAACTACCTAAAAACAATGCCAAAAAGCGTATAAATTATCCGCTCATCACAACACCAAACTTAAATTGTTGCTTGCCCCCAAGCAACTGAAAATCAAATAGGATAAAAAGAAGAGAATATACTATAAATTCCAAAATATCAATGAATATTAATTATAATTAGATG
>NC_029774.3:99389200-99390350 GCF_000817695.3 Arachis duranensis | reverse complement strand
TTTGCTAGAGTCCCCAGTTAGAGGTGTCCAGAGCTCTTAAGCACACTCTTTTTGCTTTGGATCACGACTTTAACCACTCAGTCTCAAGCTTTTCACTTGGACCTTCATGACACAAGCACATGGTTAGGGACAGCTTGATTTAGCCGCTTAGGCCCGGATTTAATTTCCTTGGGCCCTCCTATCCATTGATGCTCAAAGCCTTGGATCCTTTTTACCCTTGCCTTTTGGTTTTAAGGGCTATTGGCTTTTTCTGCTTGCTTTTTCTTTTTCTATTATTTTTTTCCACAAGCTTTTTACTTTTCACTGTTTTTTCTTGCTTCAAGAATCAATTTTATGATTTTTCAGATTATCAATAATATTTCTCTTTGTTCATCATTCTTTCAAGAGCCAACAGTTTTAACATTCATAAACAACAAGATCAAAAATATGCACTGTTCAGGCATTCATTCAGAAAACAAAAAGTATTGTCACCACATCAATATAATTAAACTAAATTCAAAGATAAATTCGAAATTCATTTACTTCTTGTTCTTTTGAATTAAAATATTTTTCATTTAAGAGAGGTGAAGGATTAATGGAATTTATTCATAGCTTTAAGACATAGTTACTAACTACTAATGATCATGAAGTAGAGACACAAAACATAGATAAACACAACATAAAAATCGAAAAGCAGAAAGAAATAAGAACAAGGAATGAATCCACCTTAGTGGCATCTTCTTTTTGAAGGACCAACAATGTCCTTAAGCTCTTCTATGTCCCTTCCTTGCCTTTGTTGCTCCTTCCTCATTGCTCTTTGATCTTCTCTTATTTCATGGAGAATGATGGAGTGCTCATGATGTTCCACCCTTAATTGTTCCACATTGTGGCTCAAATCTTCTAAGGAAGTGTTGAGTTATTCCCAATAGTTGTTGGGAGGAAAGTGCATTCCTTGAGGCATCTCAGGGATTTCTTGATGATGAGCTTCCTCATGCATCTCTTGAGATCCGTGGAGGATCTCTCTTGCTTGCTCCATCCTCTTCTTGGTGATGGGCTTATCCTCTTAAATGGGGATGTCTCCTTCTATGATAACTCCAGCTGAGTAACATAGATGGCAAATAAGGTGAGGAAAAGCTAGCCTTGCCAAAGTAGAGGGCTTTTCGGCTATTTT
>NC_029774.3:99388773-99389065 GCF_000817695.3 Arachis duranensis | reverse complement strand
GGTTGGTTAGGACTTCCCAACCTCTTCTTCGGATCTCATGTCGGATCTCCGGATACTCATTTTTCTTGAGCTTGAAAGGGAACTCAGGGATCACCTTCTTCTTTGCCACAACATCATAGAAGTGGTCTTGATGGCTTTTGGAGATGAATCTTTCCATCTCCCATGACTCGGAGGTGGAAGCTTTTGTCTTCCCTTTTCCTTTTCTAGAGGATTCTCCGGTCTTAGGTGCCATTAATGGTAATGGAAAAACAAAAAGATTATGCTTTGACCACACCAAACTTAAAATATTGCT
>NC_029774.3:99386404-99388606 GCF_000817695.3 Arachis duranensis | reverse complement strand
TTGTGTTGTGTGAAAATGAAGTAGAATGGAAGGGTATATATAGGAAAATGGGAAGAGGGTAGGTTCGGCCATTAGGGTGGGTTTGGGTGGGAAAGTGTTTTTGAATTTTGAAGGTAGGTGGGGTTTTTGGGGAATAGTGGATGGATGTGAGTGGTGAAGAGTGTAATTGGGAAGAGAGATTGAAGTTGATGGGAAGTGTGACATGGGGAAGAGTGAAATAGGATTAGGAGGTAAGGTGGGAATATGTTAGGTGGGGGTCCTGTGGGGTCCACAGATCCTGAGATGATCCTGTGGGGTCCACAGATCCTGCGGTGTCAAGGAATTACATCCCTGCACCAAATAGGCATGTAAAATGCCTTTGCACACCATTCTGGCATTTAAACGCCGAGGTGATGCACGTTCTGGGCGTTCAACGCCCATGTGAAGCATGTTCTGGGCGTTCAACGCCCATGTGTAGCATGTTTCTGTCGTTGAACGCCAGTTTCATACTTGTTACTGGCGTTCAGCGCTAGTTTTTATCAAGGCACATTCCTGGCGTTCAAACGCCAGAATGTTGCTTGTTTCTGGCGTTCAGCGCCAGATTCATGCTCTGTTCTGGCATTGAACGCCAGCCAGATTCTCCTTACTGGCGTTGAACGCCAGTCTGTCCTTCCTCCAGGGTGCAAATTTTTTTCTGCTGTTTTTGATTCTGTCTTTAATTTTTATGATTTTTTTGTGACTCCTCATGATCATGTACCTAATAAAACACAAAATAACAATAAAATAAAAATTAGATAAATAAAATTGGGTTGCCTCCCAACAAGCGCTTCTTTAATGTCAATAGCTTGACATTGTGCTCTCATGGAGCCACAAAGGTGATCAGGTCAATGTTGTATAGTCCCAACACCAAACTTAGAGTTTGGTTGTGGCCTCCCAACACCAAACTTAGAGTTTGACTGTGGGGCTCTTCTTGACTCTGAACTGAGAGAAGCTCTTCATGCTTACTCTCCTTTATCATAGAGGGATGGCCATGTGCCTTAAACACAAGGTAGTCCCCCTTCAATTGAAGGACTAATTCACCTCTGTTGACATCTATCACAGCTCATGCTGTGGCTAGGAAAGGTCTTCCAAGGATGATGCATTCATTCTCTTCCTTCCTAGTATCTAAGATTATGAAATCAGCAGGGATGTAAAGGCCTTCAACCTTTACTAACACGTCCTCTACTATTCCATAAGCTTGTCTCAATGACTTGTCTGCCAATTGTAATGAGAACAAGGCAGGTTGTACCTCAATCATCCCCAGCTTCTCCATTACAGAGAGTGGCATAAGATTTATCCCTGACCCCAGATCACATAGAGCTTTTTCAAAGGTCATGGTGCCTATGGTACAAGGTATTAAGAACTTGCCAGGATCTTGTTTCTTTTGAGGTAAAATTTGCTGAAGCCAGGTATCTAGTTCACTAATGAGCAAGGGAGGTTCACTTTCCCAAGTCTCATTACCAAACAACTTGGCATTCAGCTTCATGATAGCTCCTAAATATTGAGCAACTTGCTCTCCAGTCACATCTTCATCCTCTTCAGAGGAAGAATAGTCTTCAGAGCTCATGAATGGCAGAAGAAGATTTAATGGAATCTCTATGGTCTCTATTTGAGCCTCAGATTCCTTTGGATCCTTAATAGGAAACTCCTTCTTGCTTGAGAGACATCCTAGGAGGTCTTCCTCACTAGGATTTTCGTCCTTCTCCTCCCTTGTGCATTCGGCCATATTGATTAAATCAATGACCTTGCACTCTCCTTTTGGATTCTCTTCTGTATTGCTTGGGAGAATACTGGGAGGATTTTCAATGACTTTCTTACTCAGCTGGCCCACTTGTGCCTCCGAATTTCTAATGGAGGACCTTGTTTCACTCATGAAACTTAAAGTGGCTTTTGACAGATCAGAGACTAAGTTTGCTAAATTAGAGGTGTTTTGTTCAGAATTCTCTATCTGTTGCTGAGAAGATGATGGAAAAGGTTTGCTATTGCTCTGCTTATTGCGTCCACCATTGTTAAAGCCCTGTTGAGGCTTTTGTTGATCCTTCCATAAGAAATTTGGATGAATTCTCCATGATGAATTATAGGTGTTTCCATAAGGTTCACCCATGTAATTTACCTCTGCTATTGCAGGGTTCTCAGGATCATAAGCTTCTTCAGAAGCTGCCTCTTTAGTACTGTTGGATGCAT
>NC_029774.3:99386034-99386350 GCF_000817695.3 Arachis duranensis | reverse complement strand
TTCAGATTTTGAGAGATCATGTTGACCTGTTGAGTCAACACTTTGTTCTGAGCCAATATGGCATTCAGAGCATCAATTTCAAGAACTCCTTTCTTCTGAGGTGTCCCATTATTCACGGAATTCCTCTCAGAAGTGTACATGAATTGGTTATTTGTAACCATGTCAATGAGTTCTTGAGCTTCTGCAGGTGTTTTCTTTAGGTGAATGGATCCACCTGTAGAATGGTCCAATGACATTTTTGAAAATTCAGATAGACCATAATAGAATATGTCTAATATGGTCCATTCTGAAAACATGTCAAATGGACACCTTTTGG
>NC_029774.3:99382208-99385931 GCF_000817695.3 Arachis duranensis | reverse complement strand
TGAACATCCACTCTAAGCTTGCTCAGCTTTTGAGGAGGAAAGAATTTATCCAAGAAGGCCGTGACCAGCTTATCCCATGAGTCCAGGCTATCCTTAGGTTGTGAATCCAACCATATTCTAGCTCTGTCTCTTACTACAAAAGGGAAAAGCATGAGTCTGTAGACTTCAGGATCTACTCCATTCGTCTTTACAGTCTCACAAATCTGCAAGAACTCAGTTAAAAACTGGTAAGGATCTTCAGATGGAAGTCCATAGAACTTGCAGTTTTGTTGCATTAAGGCAACTAATTGAGGCTTAAGCTCAAAATTATTGGCTCCAATGGCAGGAATGGAGATGCTTCTTCCATCAAATTTGGACGTGGGCTTGGTGAAATCACCAAGCATCCTTCTTGCATTATCATTATTGGGTTCAGCTGCCATCTCCTTCTCTTGTTCGAAATTTTCTGAAAGGTTACTTCTGGATTGTTGTAATTTAGCTTCTCTTAGTTTCCTCTTCAAAGTCCTTTCAGGTTCTGGATCTGCTTCAACAAGAGTGTCTTTTTCCTTGTTCCTGCTCATATGAAAGAGAAGAAAACAAGAAAAGAAAGAGGAATCCTCTATGTCACAGTATAGAGATTCCTTTATATTAGTAGAAAAAGAAAGGGGAGAAGAAAGAAAAGTGAAGAATCCAAACACAAGGGATAGATTGGGTTCAGATTTTTAGATGAGGAGAGGTGAAGAGAAGTGTTAGCAAATAAATAATTAAATAGAATAAGAAAAGAGAGGGAGAATTTCGAAAATAATTTTGAAAAAGAGGTTAATGATTTTCAAAAATTAAAGATAAGATAAGATTAAAATTAAAATTTAAAACAATTAGTTAATTTGAAAGAATTTTTGAAAAAGGATGAGATGTTTTCGAAGATTAGAGAGGGAAAAGTAGTTAGGTGGTTTTGAAAAAGATAAGAAACAAACAAAAAGTTAATTAATTAGTTGAAAAAGATATTAAAATCAAATTTGAAAAGATAACAAGATAAGAAGTTAGATAAGATATTTTGAAATCAAATTTTGAAAAAGATAAAATTTTTGAAAAAGATATGATAAAAGATAAAAAAAGGTGTGATAAAAAGATATGTTTGAAGAAGATTTAATTTTTAAAATTACTTAACTAACAAGTAACTACAAGATATGATTCTAGAATTTAAAGATTGAACCTTTCTTAACAAGAAAGTAACAAACTTCAAATTTTTGAATCAATCACATTAATTGTTAGCTAATTTTCGAAGATTTGATATAAAGATAAGAAAAAGATTTTGAAAATATTTTGAAAAAGATTTTTTTGAAATTTTCGAAAAATAGAAAAAAATGAAAAAGATATGATTTTTGAAAAAGATTTTGAAAAGATAAGATTTTTAAAATTGAAAATTTGACTTGACTTGTAAGAAACAACTAAAAAAAAAATTTTTTGACCAAGTCAACCCAAAATTTCGAAAATTTGGAGAGAAAAAAGGAAAAGATATATTTTTATTTTTGAATTTTTAATTATGAGAGAGAAAAACACAAACATGACCCAAAACATAAAAATTTTGGATCAAAACACAAGATGCATGCAAGAACACTATGAATGTCAAGATGAACACCAAGAACACTTTGAAGATCATGATGAACATCAAGAACATAATTTTGAAAAATTTTTATGCAAAGAAAATATGCAAGACACCAAACTTAGAAATCTTTAATGCATGGACTCTAACAAACGAAAAATGCATATGAAAAAAACAAACAACACAAAACAAGAAAACATCAAGATCAAACAAGAGGACTTGTCAAGAACAACTTGAAGATCATGAAGAACACTATGAATGCATAAATTTTCGAAAAATGCAAGAAAAATTTTTAAAACATGCAATTGACACCAAACTTAAAGATTGACTCAAGACTCAAACAAGAAACACAAAATATTTTTGATTTTTATGATTTTATTAATTTTTTTTGGATTTTTATTAATTTTTTTCGAAAATAAAGTTTGGAAAAACGAAAAAGAAAAAAAATTTTGAAAAAGATTTTTGAAAAATTTTTGAAAAGAAAATTACCTAATCTGAGCAACAAGATGAACCTTCAGTTGTCCAAACTCGAACAATCCCCAGCAACGGCGCCAAAAACTTGGTGGACGAAATTGTGATTCTCAAAGTTGGTCTCTTTGTACTTGTATGAAATCAAAAATACCCCAAAGAGATCATGGTATGATGAACTGGGATCTTAATAATCCTTGGTAATGGCACCAACAACTTAGTGTTGTTGTTGGACCAAAAGAGTTACAGGCACTGTTAGAGAAGCTCACAACTCCGTTCAACTTAACCAGCAAGTGTACTGGGTCATCCAAGTAATACCTTACGTGAGTAAGGGTCGATCCCACAGAGATTGTTGGTATGAAGCAAGCTATGGTCACCTTGTAAATCTCAGTTAAGCAGATTAAATGATTATGGATTTCGAAAATTAATAATAAAAAGAAAATAAAATAGGATAGAAATACTTATGTAAATTAATAGTGGGAATTTCAGATAGGCGTATGGAGATGCTGTGCTCCCCTTGAATCCCTACTTTCTTATTACATTCATCCAATCCTTCCTACTTCTTTCCATGGCAAGCTGTATGTAGGGCATCACCATCATCAATGGCTACTTTTCATCCTCTCGGGAAAATGGTCCTATGCGCTGTCATTGCATGGCTAATCGTCTGGAGGCATCACCCTTGACAATGGCTACATCCCATCCTCTCAGTGAAAATGGTCCAAATGCTCTGTCACAGCACGACTAATCATCTGTCGGTTCTCAATCAGGTTGGAATAGAATCCATTGATTCTTTTGCGTCTGTCACTAACGCCCTGCCTTCAGGAGTTTGAAGCTCGTCACAGTCATTCAATACCGGAATCTTACTCGGAATACCACAGACAAGGTTAGACTTTCCAGATTCCCGGAATCCTACTCGGAATACCATAGACAAGGTTAGACTTTCCTGATTCCCATGAATGCCGCCATCTATCTAGCTTATACCACGAAGATTCTGTTGGGGAATCTAAGAGATATGCGCCTGATAAACGAAATTTAGCATGCCGATTTAGAATTCAAAGATGAATATGATCGTGAGTATAGTCTAATCGACACTTAGATTTCGTACCAAACAATCCTACAATCTATATCCGAGAGTACTAATCTCCCGAGTCGTCCTCCCTTGGAATTGCCAAAATGTGCATCTTATTGATTAGAAAGCTTTGTTAGGGTTCTTTGAAAGTTTTAGCAAAGTAGTAGGAAACAAGCAATCAATCATTAAAAGACTTGGCTTAGGGTTGGCATTTGAATTCATATCCTTATAGTTCTTTCAATGAAGATAACAATTAGGCTTTGCCTCATTTAGTTATCCTCTAGGTATAGAGGAAAGTTAAATGAAAATAATCAACTTGAGTCACAAGTCCTAGCTTCACCTCATGGGAATCTAGCTTTAGTGCACTCCAAGTCAATTAGCAATCCCTAATTCCAAATCAACAATTGACACAACTATTCAACTTCTTCTAATAATCCAACGCTATGCCAAGTGAGAATTTTCTACTCCATAACTAGTGTTGACATTTTATCAAACATTTGATGAGCAAGAAAGAAAGTCATAGTAAAATGAGAAGAGAAGTAGAATTAAAGGTATTGCAACACAAGGAACTAACAACAAGTATCAAAGAGCAACAATGAGGATCAAA
>NC_029774.3:99365813-99381282 GCF_000817695.3 Arachis duranensis | reverse complement strand
TCTGGCGTTTAACTCCAGACAGCAGCATGTACTTGGCGTTGAGCGCCACTTTACGTCGTCAATTCCTGAATAAAGTATGGAGTATTATATATTGCTGGAAAGCTCTGGATGTCTACTTTCCAACGCCGTTGAGAGCGCGCCATTTAAAGTTCTGTAGCTTCAGAAAATCCATTTTGAATGCAGGGAGGTCAGATTCCAACAGCATCGGCAGTCCTTTTGTCAGCCTTTTTCAGAGTTTTGCTCAAGTCCCTCAATTTCAGCCAGAAATTACCTGAAATCACAGAAAAACATACAAACTCATAGTAAAGTCCAGAAATGTGAATTTAACATAAAAACTAATGAAAATATCCCTAAAAGTAGCTTGAACTTACTAAAAACTACCTAAAAACAATGCCAAAAAGCGTATAAATTATCCGCTCATCAAGAAACCCAAACTGATCGCACCACTTCACAATCCAAAGAATTGGCTCCAGAAGTTGATTGCAACGAGTACATAATGATGAGGAAGAAAAATGTCGCTGAAAACATAGATATTGAGTTGGCACAGCATCATGAAGGCAAAGCCACACTAGGAGCCTCAACTTTTCAGAAATCCGCACCTTCCAAAGCCAAAGCCAATTGATATTCCTATCCCAATTCAACTTATTATGAATTAACCATGGGTATCCTTGTTTAGCAGAGTAAAGAAAGTGCTCTCAACTCCAACCCAAATCACGACCAGATGCTGAAATATGGACTAAACTAAGAATGTCTTCCCTTAAGTCTCCAGAAATAAAAGAGCAAATCCTCTCTAAATGCCAAACTCCATCTCGGTAAACATCTTCAATAGTCAAAGTAGCCTCACAAATATCAAGAAATTCAACTCTCGCTCCTACTGGCTTAGAGTGCAACCAAGAGTCAAACCAGAAATTCTTAGAAAAAGCCCCCACTTCCCAGACAAACCCTTCCTTTAAAATAGAAGTTATGTGCACAATAAACTTCTATATATATGATTAAAAACCCATTACTTTAACCACAAATAGGTTTCTTTTCCGGAGGTCTTTTTGAAGCATAATTTTGACCCATAGCTTCTCTTGATTCATCAAAATTTGCCAAACTAGTTTTCCTAACAAAAAAAATTGAGCAACCGTGACTTCCGCAAGGCAAGACCTCCAAACTTTTTTGGAGCCGTCAAAACTCTTCAAGATGCTAAATGAATACCACAGTTATTATGACTACCACTTCAAATAAAACTTCTAGTAATCATATCAATGTTAGAGTACACACCTGATGAAAAAAAGACTTACTTGCATCCTATAAATAGGTATAGAAGATAAAACTGATTTAGCAAGGCAAATCCGACCAGCTTTATTAAGGAATCTACCTTTTCAAGATGCTAGCCTATTAGTAAGCTTATCTACAACATCATTAAAATCAGCTTTAGTAACTCTGTCATACTTAAGGGGGACACCAAGATATTTTTCCAGAGAATTAGCAAAGCAGATAGAAAAAATACTAGTGAAGAGATCCTTGCGTTGTTTAGAAACATTCATAGAATAGATAGTATGAGATTTGTCAAAATTCACCTTCATACCATATGCACTCTACAAAAAGTAGCCATAGTATTTTTTCGATTGAAAATTTCAAACAAAATTTATTCCGTCTGAATGACTTTTTGATTTTGGATAAATTTGAGACAAATTTTAAACAACTTTTAGTGGAGGCATCGGAAGAAGGTATTCTGTCCTAAATTTGTCTAAATTTTGTCCTAAATTTTGGCGCCAAATTATTTTTGGATGGCGCCAAAATTTTCATACAAATTAGCAACAAATTTTGGATAAAAAACTATAATTCGTTTGTATTCCATCTGAACATGCACAATAACTTCAGACAGATTTGAGACACATTTTTAAAAATGTTAATTCTATCCCAAATTTATCTATAATTAGTCTTAAATGCTTTTACTATAGCTAACCCTTTGAAGTAACCAAATTTTTTTTCGACAAATTTGGGACAAAAATAACATTATTTGTAAATTTCGTATGAAGGTGCATCCATTTTCAAATTGATTTCAAACGTTTATTGAAAAATTTTAATATTTAGTAAAGAAATATTGTTTATATTTTAAATTTGCCTATGAATTATCCTAAATATTTTTACTATTCTAAAATATATTTTTTTCTAAAATAACCTTAATTATATATAACTTAAAAAAAATATACTTTTTTTTTCTAAAACTCAATTCCAAAACCCATTGATTAAAATATAAAATAATTATCGTATTGATTAATTTCTCATTTATTATTTTACATATTTTAAAAATTTGGATCAATTAGTACATTAGTGCTTATTTATATACCTGTCTTTTATAGCAACTAAATTTTTTTGCCATTACAAAATTAGTTTACCGAAATATATTATTTGTTGAAATTCATCACACATGAAATATTTACTAATAGACGCTACTTTACAGTTTACATATTCCGGATATTGTAACTTAAGGCACATTAAACACATATCGTAAATACTCAATCTCCTAAATATAATTTAACAAATATTAAACGTATCTCTAGTGCACCTAAAATATGGTACAACTACGAAGTTGTGCATAAATCAAATATTTAGTATCCGGGATATGGGCATAATGAATTTTATGCCACGGTACCTTAAACATTAATATCAACTTTGATTTTGTTATATTTATCTTTTAAAATTATTATATAATGAATATTCAAAAATACAACTTAATTTCAATAATTTAAAATTAAAATTAAATTTAATTTTATTAAATATTTAATTTTTAGATACTAATGTTTTATAATTTATCTTTTAAGTATCAATATTTTAATCTTATCTTTTTTTAATTTGTTGGTAAAAATTAGATATAATTTAATTTAAAATTTTAATAT
This sequence comes from Arachis duranensis, assembly GCF_000817695.3. NCBI lineage: Eukaryota > Viridiplantae > Streptophyta > Magnoliopsida > Fabales > Fabaceae > Arachis > Arachis duranensis. The sequence continues at coordinate 99,378,394 of NC_029774.3, read as the reverse complement.
ATGTAATTATTTTAAAGCAAACCACCTCTTATTCTTAAAAATAAATTAAAGAGATTATTTGTATTTAAAAGAAATAATGGGCTCGAAATAAGACTTTTTCAGTCTATTATTTATCAATTTTTTTAAACATGCCTATGGAGAACAAAGATGAAAGTAGTCCTATATGGTTTTTAATATTTTTACACCTTTTTTTAATCATTTGCAATTTACATTTTAAAAATATTAAAAATGAAAGAGCTCAGAGTCTCAGACGGCACTTGAGTTCATCCAGTAGGATGAGGATCATAAGGTGAATTGAAGGACCCTATCCAACACAGAGTCGAGAATACATCACTGCCCCAACAAACTTTGCACTACCCGGGAGCGCCAAAAATCTAAATTTTATTCAAAATTGTCCTTTTGGTTTCAGTTTTTGATCTCCTTCTCACAAACTGCTCTCCCCTCACAGAGAGCCCTTTTGGTTTCAGTTTACAGAGAGCCCTCACCCGATCACTCCCACTGCTCTGCAACTTTTAGGTCGCACTCGACCTCGCAACTCAGGCGACCACCACCCTCTCTCGTGCTTTGTGCTCACAGGTTACAGAGCCTTAACTCGCTCACACTACTCTGCCTCTGCCTTTGGCTGCCTCCGACCCTATGGTCTCAGACCTTGCACCCGACCTTGCACCTCAGGCAACCTCCACCCTCGTAGTTCGCGCTCATAGGTCACAACTTTCACGCCCACTCATCTCTGCCTCCTGCATGTGGCCCCCTCTCCGGTCTCGGACCTCGCACCCCTGCCAACCTCCGACCCTTGCCACTTTGCGCCTTTGTGGGTCCTTTGCCAAGTCTCAATTTTTTGTATGCAGTGATGTGATTCTTGTTTGTTTCTTTGTCAATTTGCTTGTTAATGATGGTTCTCTTTGTCAGATTATGGCTTGGAGGTTTATCAATGGTCCTTTGGTCTTTCTAAGTATAAGATTAGAGGCTTATTAAGAAGTTAGGGTTTGTTCTTACTTGGTCTGTGATAGGAAATATTGGGAATGATTGGTGAATTTGAAAAAAATTTTTATGCATTGGTTACTTTCTGCATTGTTAACTAAAAATGCATTTGGTACAATTGCATTACAGTGATTCTCCTTTTTCATTTTTGTTGCCCTTTTGATTGTATCCTTTGTATGGTGTTTTGAACAGAGTTGTTTTCTTGTTTCTTCACCTGCTGCAAATACTGAATCCGTCCCCACCTCAAAGCTGACAGCTTGGTCTGTGCAAATTTTCAAGTTTTCTAATTTTTTTCTCTTCATATATTTATTAAGTTTTCAATCTTCTAAAATGTTTATTGCTTCCATTTCGCAGGTGCTACTTGGTGATTCATTCTTCCGTGAGAGGGAGTATTATAGAGCTATTGTAAGAGACGCTTTCCTATATATATCTTTCTCCATATTTTGTGTGGTTAAATGTTGGAAGTTGAAACCATTGCTTGTTGCTTGCTTTTATTCAAAGCATTTTAGAAATGGAGGAAAGTTGTGAACTCATAATCTATTATGTTGATGAACAGCATAGCTACAAGCAAGCTTTGCAGCACAAGATGGTCCCCAAACAGAATGTGCAACTGTGCCGTATTTCAATACCATCAAACAGGTCGCCGTCTCCGAATTCTTGCAATGCATCAGGAATCAACGAGAATGAGGTGAGGCAGAGTGCAATGCATCATTTATGAATCATCATATTATTTTCTAATTATTTTCTAGACCTTATATACCTTATTAGTGTCCAAAAATTGGTTTAAATTGGACCTTGTATACTTTATTAGCTTATTCCTCTAGTGGCATAATATGTATATGGTGAAAGAATTTTTTCTATGTGATATTTTGTTCGTGGATCTAGATGGGTGGTTTTGAAAGGGTGTATAAAAAGAAAAGATTTATCAATGTGGTTTATGTATTGTCTATAGGCCTCAAGTAGCAGAAGAAAAGATTTAATTAAAGTGAAACTGGAGGTTGAGGTTCTTTTTTTATTGGAGGTATTTTTATGAGATAATCTTTGAGCATGAAATGAAGGAACTGCAGTTCTTTGTCGCAAAAATGCAAGTTATTTATAGATCAGATTGTCTTCTTGGAACATGTTGTTTTGGAGCTGAATAGGAGGAAATATATGTGGTGATTACTATGGAGGTGTTGATTGGTCATATACTGATGTATAAGCATCAGTGGCATTTGGAACGAATGGAGAGGAGGGTGATTTGCAAGAGTTAAGGAGACTATAAAAAAGAGTTAGGTGTTTTTTTATATTTCATATATGGTAGTTCAGTAGATTCTGCATTATTTGTTTTATGATTGTAGTCTTAGCATCTTGTTTTGATCTTTTTATTGATGATTATCTGAAAACTTTGTTTTTATGTTTCTGGTACTTTGTTTTGTGACTCACTCCCTTGTTGGAATTGTTGAGAGTTTGTAGTGATCACAAAAAAAACTTATCATTCCTAATAAACTACAAATTTTAGACATTCGTGAAATTTGTTACGTGAAGTTCCTTTTTCTAAATTAGTTTTTTTTGTAGTATATGTATGCATATAGTTTTACTCATTAATGCTCATATGTACATATATTAGCACTAAAGCACAGTAGCACTTTATTTTACATCCTAATTGATTGTTTTGGCAACTAAGTATTATTTTACATTGTTATTATTTTAATTATTTCAATGATGTATATGTTATTGAAAATTAAATGCAACATGTGTTACTAATCTTATAAATTTTTATGTTGTTTTAGATGTCAGGTTCTAAAAAAAATGAAAAAACACTTGTCCATTAAAGGAGCAAAAAATGATCAATAAAGAGTAAGAGGATAAGTTGAAAAAGACACTTTATACTTTATGTAAAAAGTTGAATCTTTCACTTCCTTCAACTATGTTTGTTTCCGCGCAAGATGAGCTTGGGACAAGTTTTAATAATAATATAAATGATTGATGTCTAGAGTATATGTTTTTTTCTTATTTAGATTAAGGAATTTTTAGGTGAATTAATTAGTACATTTTAATTTATTTGTGATTTGTGATCTTTTTAAAGGTTTTCTTTGTTTTTGTTTAATTATTTTTTCTTATTTTAGTTTGATTACATTTATAGACAAAAGTATTTTAATAATAAATATTTTTTTAACTCTTTTATGGTAATTAACTTTTTCATGACTTTATTATGTGTTTATAATTTTGATGATGTAATATGAAAAAAAATGATTATGATGGTCTTAATATAGAAAGTAGATCGAATACAATTTATTTTCTAAAATATTTATATATTAAATAAAAAATTATTTTGTATAAAAATTGTTTGAAATATTATATTAAATTTGTAGAATATTTGTGCGAAAATAATTTTTTGTTTTGTATGGGATTTGTTTCAAATACGTAAATTCTTTTAAATTAAATTTGTTTGAAATTTAATTGAAAAGAAATATTTGATTTGTCAAAAATTTGTTCGAAAATTTTTTTTATATTTGACTAAATTTGTTAGAAATTTGTCTGAAATAAAGTATATTTGTTGTTTGAAATTTGTCTAAAATGAAATATTTTTATGTTTGAAATTTGTCTGAAATACATTGTTTTTACGTTGGATAATCTGTCTAAAATTTGTCTAAAATACATCATAATAGTTAGATAAATGCATATTCGAAATCTGTCATAAAATCATCTGAAAAAAATTTTGGATGAAATTTCAGATAAAATGTAAATTAGCAACAAGGATTTTTGGGACAAAAAAAATTCGTCTCAATTTTGTTCGAAAGAAAAATTGTCTCTAATTTGTTCGAAATTTATTTCAATTTTGTCTCAAAATTTGTCCGAAAAAGTCCTATTTCTTTTCTTCGCTTTATAAAAAAGATAAGGTCGTCCGCAAAAAGAGGTCAGAGATTACAGGACCTCCCCTAGACACAGTCACTGGTTTTCATCTACGAACCTCCACTTGCCTAGAAATGAAGTAACTTAACCTCTCTATACAATAAGAAATAAATAAGGAGACATAGGGTCTCCTTGTCTCAAACCCCTCTTTGGCTGAAAACCATCCAACCGGTTACCATTCCACATTAGAGAAAGGGAGGAAGACCGTACACATTTCATAATAAGAGAAATAATAGTATCTGGAAAGCCAAACATTAGGAGACATTACTCAAAAAAATCCCAGTTCACCCTGTCATAAACCTTTTTTAGGTCAATTTTAAAAGCAAGAGCACTCTTTTTTTATTTGGTTTTCTTCATTAAATGAAGAACTTTCTGAGCTATAGTGATATTGTCTGGGGCACCCCTTCCTAGAATAAAAGCTCCCTGCAGAGTACCCATGATATCTTGCAGAAAAGGTTGTAACCTCTCTATAACCTCCTTAGTTATAATCTTGTAGATGACATTACAGAGGCTGATAGGACGAAACTCTTTCATGCGAGACGGGTTATCAACTTTAGGAATCAGCATCACTAAAGTGTCAAACAGAGTACTATCCAGATTAAACCAGCAAAAACCTTCTTAACAAGCTCCCAAACCTCTGTACCAACCACTTTTCAATATCCTTTGAAGAAAAAAGCGTGAAAACCATCGACACCTGGGGCTTTAAAAGAGTTCATGCCCATAACCACCTTCCTAACCTCTTTTTTAGAAACATATCTCTTATAAGACTTTCAATAGCTTCACGAGATGAAATAGGTAATTCCTGATCCCTCATCACATCAATGTCTACCTGTTCCACATAAAAAAATAAAATCCAACTGCACCGTCTTCGAGCTCCTGCGGATCAGTACTCTATCTCCCATCCTCCAAGAACAACCCTTATACCTTGTTACGCTTCCTCTGCATAATGGTTTGCATACGAAAGAACTTAGTATTCCTATCTCCAAGTCATACCCAATTTTCTCGCGATTTTTGATATCAAAATAACTCCTCTTGCATAAGCAGATTACTATATTCAGATTGTAAGTCCCTCTCTTCCTATATAAGGGATAGAGCATCAACTCTTTCCATTCTCTGTTGGATACAGGTCAAACGCTTCTCCAAATCCCTCTTTCTCTTAAAATGTTCCCAAAGAGATCTCAGTTAAAGGCCAAAGCATCATCTCTGACATGAGAAAGGCATCGAATAAGGTTGGGTCTACCCTTGTCCCAAGCACCCTTGACCACCGAAGAAAATCTTGGATGATAAGACCAAGCTACTTGAAAATGAAAAGGTTTTATCCCAGCTCTTCTATCATTACCTTGACATCGCACCAGAATGGGACAGTGGTCAGAATGCATCCTCGCCAAATTCTCCATATAGCTTTCTGGAAAACGAAAACACCAAGCATCTGTAGCCACAACCCTATCTAGCCCCTTCGAAATGAACCGATTACCCTGAATATGTCTGAACCAAGTGTACAAGTATCCATGAGCTCCCAAATCAATCAAACCACACTCATCTAGGAGAGCTCTAAACCACTCTGCCCTTCGAGAGACAAAGTTCTCACCTTTAACTTCAGATGAAAAAAGGATCTAATTAAAATATCCAATAGCTAACAAAGGACTTGAATAATTTCTGGAGAAATGTGACAAAACACTCCAAGCTTCTTCCCTTATACTAGGAACTGGACTTGCATAAATTGCTGCACAGACCCACGAGAGACCGCCATTCGAAAACTCAATACAGACCACTTGCGAACTCGCTACCACGACATTGCAAGACACTCCGGGCCATGCAAAGAACATCCAAATACCTCCACTATGCCCTTGCGCTTCTTCAATATGAATAGGAGTATAACCTAATATATTCCAAAAAACAACCACGTTTTAGAAAGCACGATGAGTCTCTAAAATAATAAAAATGTACGGATGAAAATTCTTTACCAATTGTTTCAGATGCACCCCGAGCCAATTTATTTCTGGCACCTCTCACATTCCAAACTATAATATTTGCACAATCCATATTAATATTACCTAGAATAAGACCCACAGCTCAGATTAGTTGAGGGTAGTGAGTGGGGCCTCCACTATAACCGCACTGTGCCCATTATCGACAAAAAGCTCGTTACCATCCTGTGTGCTTATCACGCCATTCTCAATCGGAAAACTCTGAAGAGAATTAGACCTTAATCTCTCTAATTTGCTTCTGAATGGCATTTTAAAAGTCACAGCACCTTACGAATAAACCTTTGCCCGTGCTAAACCAGTTCCTTGCTTGCCACCCGTCACACCTTGAAAAGAGGTAAAACCTGACGAAAAGCACAAGTGACGCAGAAGCGTGGAATGGAAAAGCACAAGTGACGTGGAAGCATGGACGACGCGAACGCGTGGCAGGAAAAACGCAAATGACGCGTCCGCATGGATGACGCGATCGCGTGACGTGCGCGATCTGCAGAATTACAAAAGTCGCTGGCAGAGATTCTGGGCCGCATTTCAACCCAGTTTTCGGCCCAGAAACACAGATTAAAGTCAGGAAACTTGCAGAGACTCGGGAGGCTCTCATAATTCATAATTTTAGTTTTAGATGTAGTTTTTAGAGAGAGAGGTTCTCTCCTCTCTCTTAGGATTTAGGTAGGATTTTTAGAAATTAGGATTTAATTCGACTCTTCATCAGGTTCAATATTTCCTTTACTTTATATTTATCTTTTATTTTAGATACTTTAATGCTTTTATTGGTATTTGATTTATGTTGCCCAATTGGCTTATGAACTTTTCATGTTAGGATTATACATTATTGAGATGTTTTTAGATTTATGATTTCAATTCAGCTTTCCACATTCTTGCCTTTGGTTAGGAAATCAGTAACTCTTGAGTTATCAAACTCAACGTGATCGATAACCGCTATCTTTACTAATTATCTTGAACTTCTATAATCCCAACCTTTTCTTAGGAATTAACTAGGATTTAAAGATCAAACTAATTAGCCATTTGACATTCCTTTGCAATAGCAGAGGTTAACTAAGTGGAGTTAAGATTCAATTTTTGTCATCATTGATAAGGATAACTAGGATAGGACTTCTAATTTCTCATACCTTGCCAAGAGTTTATTTTACTGTCATTTATTTAGTTTACTTGTCATTTATCATATCTGCTCCTCATTCTCAAAACCCCCGATTTACAAAACTCATAACCAATAATAAGAACATACCTCCCTGCAATTCCTTGAGAAGACGACCCGAGGTTTAAATACTTCGGTTATCAATTTATTTAGGGGTTTGTTACTTGTGACAACCAAAACGTTTGTATGAAAGGACTTTTGTTGGTTTAGAAGCTATACTTGCAACGGAAATTTATTCTGAATTCTAGACCACGCAAAAGTTCTCTCATCACCTCTCCTAAAATGCGTCCCGACCTCCGCTACGAGGGAAGTCTTAGAGGAAGTCCACGGTGGCATGTACGGCAACCACCTCAGGGCACGAGCTCTTCCCAAAAAGGTACTCTGAGTTGGTTTTTACTGGCCGACCTTGCAAAAGGAAGCAACAGAGTTCGTCAAAACATGCCCCCCATGCTAGAAGCATGCCAACTTTCATATCGCACCACCCGAGGAACTCATCTACGTCACTTCACCCAGGCCATTCGCAAAGTAGGGGCTTGACCTCCTCGAACCATTCCTCCAAGGATCAGGGCAAATCAAGTTCCTCATTGTAGGAATAGACTATTTCACAAAATGGATCGAGGCAGAACCATTAGCCACTGCCACCACCCAAAGAAGTCGGAAGTTCCTATACAGAATCATTGTCATAAGGTTTGGGGTCCCATGCTCCATCACCACAAACAATGGCACTCAGTTCACTGACACGGGCTTCAGAAACTTGGTAGCCGATTTGAAAATCAAGCACCAGTTCACCTCTGTAGAACACTCACAAGCCAACGGACACGCGGAAGCCGCCAACAAAGTCTTATTGGCCGGGCTAAAATAGAGACTACAGGACTCTAAGGGAGCTTGTGCCGAAGAGCTCCTGCAAGTCCTTTGGGGATACCGGACAATACCACACTCCACCACCGGAGAATCACCCTTCCGACTTGCTTACGGAATAGAGCAATGATTTCTGTTGAAGTAGAAGAAGGATTCCCTAGAGTGATCTTCTACAACGAAGACACCAACTCCCAAGCACAAAGGAAAGAGCTCGACCTACTTCCAGAAGTCCGAGAAAGAGTTCGGATTAGAGAGGAAGCACTAAAGTGTCGAATGGCTTTAAGGTATAATCGGAAGGTAATTCAGCGAAGCTTCGCCACCAACGATGTCATCTCAATCCGAAATGATATCGGAGTAGATTGGTCAGGAAAAGGGAAGCTAGCAGCCAACTGGAAGGGGCTATACCGAGTTATAGAAGTACTAGAGAAAGGTTACTAGAGGGTGGCCGACCTCCAAGGGCGAGAGCTACCAAGGTCATAGCACGCCTGTAACCTAAGAAGGTACTATAGCTAGAAAAGATCTTTGGCCAAGGCGCACTCTTTTTCCTAAAAAAGGTTTTTTAATGAGGCGCCAGGCCGAGATCTAAAGGCTGCCCGAGCTAGAAGGGTAAGCACTCATGTGTACACACTCTTATTTATATTTTCACTTTACTAATTGAATAAAATTTGTCGATTCCATAAAAAAATTTCCTACCAAGACGCATTAATACGCTCATAAACACAAAATTCACCACCCGATTAAAAGAGGTTGGCAAGGTGAAGCGATAAAAGCTCGAGTTAATGCAAGAAGTTATAAAAAGTAACCCATATAAAGTGACCTGACGATGTTGGACTAAAAATGGGATTACTAAAAATAACTTGAGAAGGCTTAATAGAGAAGTCGAACCACTGAAAGGATCACTAAAAAGGGACAAACACCACACAAAGGCCAAAAAGGTTAAAAAGCCTAGGCTCAAAGAACTCAGCTAAAAGGTACAAGCCCTGAAAAAGGACGCTACTTAAAGCAGAAGCGCGACCTCAAAGGCGGGGCTAAGAAGTCGTCTAAATACACTAAAAGAAAAAAGGTTCCGCATGAGAACACTACCTAAAAAGTTATTTAGACCCTGAATAGAAAGCCCGACTGTCACAAAGCACCACCAAAAGGTCGCATCCTAAGAACCACTGGGACAAATATATGAACCATGCAAGGGTTGAGAAAGCAACCTAAATAATACAAAGAACATCGCCAAAAGCTAAGTCGGCATGTTAGCAAACATAGGAATTCAAACATTAAAAACTCAAGGGTTGCCCAATGGCAACCCAAGAGTTGAAAGTGTTTTAATTAAAAGAGATGGTTGCTGAGAAGCAACAAGTGTCAGAAAAGTCATCCAAAAAAACTTACAAAGTTCAAAAGTTCCACAGACCAGACCACCTCAAATACATATTAAAAGGAGATATGAAAAAGAGAATTATAAAGGATCCAAATTCGCTCCAGCAGCTACATCTTTAGGAGAAGGAGGAATGGTCGAGATCGGGGTGGCATTGACGACTCCATCTGGCCCATTCAGAATCTCTAGGTCAGAAGCTCAAGTCGGAGTGCCTCGATAGAAGGGGTTGAAGAAGACTTAGCAGGAGGATCGAGCACGGGAATCTCGTCATTATCAGGAGCAGGAACGATCTTACCATTCTCAACAATATTATCCACACTGAATAAAGTAAGATCAACATCAGGAGTAAGAACTTGGACCTGGGACTTCAGATTTTCATACATAGCAGTCATTCCATCCACCATATGGCCTTGGAGTTCAGCATAATCATCATAAGCAGACTGAAGCTTCTCCCTGGTTTCCAAGAGCTCGCCATAGGTCTGGGTATAGCTCTTCTTTGACAAATTCTAGGCAGCTACCGCCTTCTTTGCCTTACAAAAAACTTTCATTGAATCAGAAAACGACACCATCTCTGAAAAGAAGCCAAGAAAATTGTCACACAACAGATAAGGGCCAAATCACAATCAGTAAAAAAGACTTTCTATAAAGGAGGAGCTCGGACTCTACCTAGCTTGGAGCGGAGAAGAGCAGGATCTCCTAGAAACTTCTTAGTATCCAGATGAGGAGGCTCCCCCCAATGCTCCTCTAACATACCCACCAAAGCCCTCTCTACTTCATCTAAAATCTCCCAGGGGTACTTAAGAACGACTGTATTTTTTTGCCACCATAAGGGAAAGGTCGGCTCATCATTTTCATCCAGAAAGAAAGAGCAAACATCCTCAACAGCTTGAACTTTAAAATAAAAATTTTTAAAGTCCCGAAAAGAGTCATCAAACATGGAAAAAACCTTTCTCCCTTCGGTAGCTCGAAAGGAGATCCAAGAAGCCTTCTATTTGGCCATTCCGGCTTGGTTAGCACAAACAAGTAAAGGAAAGGGACTGGGAAGGATGGACACCTAGTTCTTGACACAGCAACTAAAAAATCTTTATAAAAGCCCAAGAGTTCGGATGAATCTGTGAAGCGGCCACATTACAGTTCTACAAGAGTTCGGTTTCGAAAGTAGTAAAAAGAAGAGTAATACCTAGTTGGCTAAAGAAATAGTCATAGGCATAAAAGAAAGGATGCTCTGTCCGATTTAAGGGAGGAAAGCTAACTCTCTCTTCAGGGTCAATCAACACCAATTCATAGTTCTTATCCTCCCTACGCTCACAGATCCTACGAAATCTCCTAAGTTTCTCACAATACTCCGGGTTGGCCATAGTGACACACATCAACACTATAGAATCTAACCAGTCAGCCATACCAGGGGAACCTTTGTAGACATCTCGACAATGTTTTTACGTGAAAAAATAGAACAACTATACCTACAGTAAGAGAAAAGAAAAAGGGGTCACTACCAAACAACTCGGACAGAAACAGAAAATGAAGAAACAACCATCAAACAACAGGTATAACAGCAAAAGGGCACCCCAGGATTCATGAAAGCAAAAAGAATCATCACCAAAACCCCAGGGGCACCCTTTGGAGGCAACAGTACAAAATACATGATAAACCCCAATTTTGTGATTTATCTTGCGCTTATTTTGAGGGATTTTATCATCTTTTCTCACATTTATTCAATGAAATAGCATCGTTTTGTAATTCTCCCTTAATTTGTGCTTAAGTGTAAAAACATGCTTTTTAGGCCTTTAATTTGGTGATTTTAATTCACTTTTGATTCCATTAGATGCCTTGATGCGTTTGTTGAGTGAGTTTAGGTTGAAAAGGCTAGGAATAAGTCAAAGGAGTGAAGAGAAAATTATGCAACGTGGAGAACTCATGAAAATCAAGGATTTGGAGTATATTCACCGACGCGCACGCGCAACATACGCGCACACGTGGAAGATTACGTCGCATGGCGACGCGTACATGTGGATAGCAAATTGTCGATGGTTGCATGTGACTTCATTAAAGTGAAAACACTGGGGGGCGATTTCTGAGCCTTCCAGGCCCAATTTCCAATGGATTTCAGAGGCTATTTCATGCAGAATTAAAGATTGGACAAAGGGAGGAGCACTTAGTTGTAGAATTGGCATCATGTAATTTAGTTTCTAGAGAGACAAGCTCCTTCTTCTCTCTAGAATTAGGGTTCTTAGGTTATTTTGCATCTTAGATCTAGATCCAATTTCTTGTTCTCATCTTGTTTCCTTTACAATTTCTTGTTCCTACTCTTTAATTCTCATAGTTCTCTGGTTGATTTTTCTTTTTATGTCTCTTTTATGTTCATGAATGCTCATGTTGGATTTGGATCTCTTCTAATGCAATTTGATGTTTAATGCTCTTTTATTGTTGATTTGAGTTGTTATTGTTAATTTCTTGCAAGCCTATAGTTGTAGATTTTAATTTTCTTGTACTTTTACTACGTGGTGCACGAAATTGTGATCATCAATGGCACCATCAACATGGTACGCTCAATTGCAATCTCAACTCTTTTATCACAACTTCGCACAACTAACCAGCAAGTGCACCGGGTCATCCAAGTAATAAACCTTACGCGAGTAAGGGTCGATCCCACGGAGATTGTTGGTATGAAGCAAGCTATGGTCATCTTGTAAATCTCAGTCAGGCAGATTCAAATGGTTATGAATGATTTATGAATAAATCATAAAATAAAGATAGAGGATAGAGATACTTATGTAATTCATTGGTGAGAATTTCAAATAAGCGTATGGAGATGCTTTGTCCCTTCCGTCTCTCTGCTTTCCTACTCTCTTCATCCAATCCTTCTTACTCCTTTCCATGGCAAGCTGTATGTAGGGTTTCACCATTGTCAGTGGCTATCTCCCATCCTCTCAGTGAAAATGTTCAACGCGCTCTGTCACAGCACCGCTAATCATCTGTCGGTTCTCAATCAGGTTGGAATAGAATCCAGTGATTCTTTTGCGTCTGTCACTAACGCCCAGCCTTCAAGAGTTTGAAGCTCGTCACAGTCATTCAATACCGGAATCTTACTCGGAATACCACAGACAAGGTTAGACTTTCCAGATTCCCGAAATCCTACTCGGAATACCACAGACAAGGTTAGAATTTTCGGATTCCCATGAATGCTGCCATCTATCTAGCTTATACCACGAAGATTCTGTTGGGGAATCTAAGAGATATGCGCCTGGCCTGAGGTAGAACGGAAGTGGTTGTCAGTCACGCGCGTTCATAGGTGAAAATGATGATGAGTGTCACGGACCATCACATTCATCAAGTTGAAGTG
>NC_029774.3:99362532-99365330 GCF_000817695.3 Arachis duranensis | reverse complement strand
AAATCACAGAAAAACACACAAACTCATAGTAAAGTCCAGAAAAGTGAATTTTAACTAAAAACTAATAAAAATATACTAAAAACATACTAAAAACAATGCCAAAAAGCGTACAAATTATCCGCTCATCACAACACCAAACTTAAATTGTTGCTTGTCCTCAAGCAACTGAAAATCAAATAAGATAAAAAGAAGAGAATATGCAATGAATTCCAAAAACATCTATGAAGATCAGTATTAATTAGATGAGCGGGGCTTTAGCTTTTTGCCTCTGAACAGTTTTGGCATCTCACTTTATCTTTTGAAATTCAGAATGATTGGCTTCTCTAGGAACTCAGAATCCAGATAGTGTTATGGATTGTCCTAGTTAAGTATGATGATTCTTGAACATAGCTACTTTGTGAGTCTTGGCTGTGGCCCAAAGCACTCTGTCTTCCAGTATTACCACCGGATACATACATGCCACAGATACATAACTGGGTGAACCTTTTCAGATTGTGACTCAGCTTTACTAGAGTCCCCAATTAGAGGTGTCCAGGGTTCTTTAGCACACTCTTTTTGCCTTGGATCACAACTTTATTATATCTTTTTCTTTTCCCCTTTTTTTCATTTTTTTTAATTCACTGCTTTTTCTTGCTTCAAGAATCATTTTTGTGATTTTCAGATCCTCAGTAACATGTCTCCTTTTTCATCATTCTTTCAAGAGCCTACATTCATGAACAACAAATTCAAAAGACATATGCACTGTTCAAGCATACATTCAGAAGTCAAAGTATTGCCTTCACATCAAAATAATTAATCTGCTATAAAATTCAGAATTTGTGCAATTCTTCTCTTTTTCAATTGAGAACATTTTTCATTTAAGAAGGGTGATGGATTCATAGGACATTCATAACTTTAAGGCATAGACACTAAGACACTAATGATCATAAGACACAAACATGGATAAACATAGGCATAAAAATTCGAAAAACAGGAAATTAAAGAACAAGGAGATTAAAGAACGGGTCCACCTTAGTGATGGCGGCTTGTTCTTCCTCTTGAAGATCTTATGGAGTGCTTGAGCTCCTCAATGTCTCTTCCTTCCCTTTGTTGCTCCTCTCTCATGATTCTTTGATCTTCTCTAATTTCATGGCGGAGGATGGAATGTTCTTGGTGCTCCACCCTTAGTTGTCCCATGTTGGAACTCAATTCTCCTAGGGAGGTGTTGATTTGCTCCCAATAATTTTGTGGAGGAAAGTGCATCCCTTGAGGTATCTCAGGGATTTCATGATGAGTGGGATCTCTTGTTTGCTCCATCCTTTTCTTAGTGATGGGCTTGCCAAGGTAGAGGACTTGTCTGCCACCTTATAAAGTTCTTGGGATATAACCTCATGAACTTCTACTTCCTCTCCAATCATGATGTTATGAATCATGATAGCCCGGTCTATAGTAACTTTGGACCGGTTGCTAGTGGGAATGATTGAGCATTGGATAAACTCCAACCATCCCCTAGCATGAGGTTCTCTTATTTGCTCCACCCTTTTCTTGGTGATGGGCTTGAGGTCATGCCTTCTTAGTTGAACCGGCTTCCCTCTTGAATCTCTCTTCCATTGAGCACCCTCTTCACAAATGTCTATGAGGACTTGGTCCAACCTTTGATCAAAGTTGACCTTTTTTGAGTTTGAAAGGGACCTCGGGGATCACCTTCTTCTTGGCCACAACTTCATAGAAGTGGTCTTGATGCACCCTTGAGATGAATCTCTCCATCTCCCATGACTCGGATGTGGAAGCTTTTGCCTTCCCTTTCCTCTTTCTAGAGGTTTCTCCGGCCATAAATACCATAAATGGTTATGAAAAAACAAAAAGCAATGCTTTTACCACACCAAACTTAGAAGGTTTGCTCGTCCTCGAGCAAAAGAAGAAAGAAGAGAGTAGAAGAAGAAGAAATAGAGGAGATGGATGTGGCTTTATATTTCGGCCAAGGAGAGAAGTAGTGTTTAGGTTGTGTGAAAATGAAGGAGTAAAGATGGGTTTATATAGGAGTGGAGAGGGGGTGTATGGTTCGGCCATTATGGGTGGGTTTGGGAGGGAAAGTGGTTTGAATTTGAATGGTGAGGTAGGTAGGGTTTTATGAAGGATGGATGTGAGTGGTGAAGAGAATAGTGGGATTTGATAGGTGAGGGGATTTTGGGGAAGAGGTATTGAGGTGATTGGTGAATGGGTGAAGAAGAGAGAGAGTGGTGGGATAGGTGGGGATCCTGTGGGGTCCACAGATCCTGAGGTGTCAAGAAAAAGTCATCCCTGCCCCAAGTGGCGAGCAAAAATGCTCTTTATGCCAATTCTGGCGTTAAACGCCGGGCTGGTGCCCATTTTTGGCGTTTAAACACCAACTTCTTGCCCTTTCCTGGCGTTTAACGCCAGTCTGGTGCCCCTTTCTGGCGTTAAACGCCCAGAATGGTGCCAGACTGGGCGTTAAACGCCCATTTGCTGCCCTTACTGGCGTTTAAACGCCAGCAAGATTCTCCTCCAGGGTGTGCTGTTTTTCTTTCTGTTTTGCTTTTTCAATTGATTTTGTGACTTCCCATGATCATCAACCTACAGAAAACATAAAATAACAAAGGAAATTAGATAAATATAACATTGGGTTGCCTCCCAACAAGCGCTTCTTTAATGTCAGTAGCTTGACAGTGGGCTTGACAAATGGATTTTTGACGGTTTAGAATTTCACTAATGAAATCTCGTTGTAAAGTATAGTTTCTAAACCAAACAATAATCCTTTCGTACAAAAAGTTGTTTGTCACTAGTACAAACCCCTAAAA
>NC_029774.3:99344326-99353376 GCF_000817695.3 Arachis duranensis | reverse complement strand
ACCTCGGGTCGTTCTCCCTAGGAATTGTAATGAAGTGTCTTGTTATTGGTTGTGAGTTATTTTGGGGTTTTTGAGATTATAGACAAGAATTATAAATGGCAAGAAAAATAACCTAACAACTAATAAAGCTCTTGGCAAGATATGAGAACTAGAAGTCCTATCCTAGTTATCTTACTCAATTGTGATGAGAATTGTTCATTACTCCCACTTGGTTAACCTCTAACCATGGAGGAAAGTCAATTGGATGAATCAATTTGATTCCTCAAGTCCTAATCAACTCCTAAAGGAAAGACTAGCTTTAGAGGTATTCAAATCAATTAGCAACTTCTAATTATCATTCAACAAAGGAATTAGATAGCTCAAGAGTCACTAATTACTCTACCTAGGCCAAGAGGGACAAAATCTACACTAAAACCCAACCAAGCATTTCATCAAACACATGGAAGGCATAAAAGAAAAGCATAGTAAATCAACAACAAGAATAGAATCTAACAACAATTATTGCAAAGAATTAACAACAACAATCAAGGAAATCACATTTATCTTGAATTACCTCAAATTGCATTATTGAAATGAAACTAAAGGACAACAATCTATCCAAAACAAAATGAAGAACTACAATTATAGAAACACATAACTAGAAAGAGAGAGAGATGAGAAGATTGAGAATTGACAAAGGACAATTGAATCCAAGCATGAATTAAATCTAGATCTAAGAAGAGAGAGATTAACCTAAACCTAATCCTAATCCTAATTCTAGAGAGTAATGAGAGCTTCTCTCTCTAGAAAACTAAACTAAAACTAATCCTAGTGAGTGTGTGTGTATGTATGAACATGTGTCCTTAATCCCCTTCAATCCTTGGCTTTTATGTGCATTTTGGCGCCAAAGTTGGTTGCTGAAAACCTCTCCAAAATCGCCAGGCACGTGTTACATAAATGAAGTCATGTGCCATCATCGGCGCGTGCGCGCATGGTACGCGTGCGCGTCCTTGGCCTTTTTCGCAATGTGCGCGCGAGCGCCTTGTGCGCGTACGCGTGCATGACCTGGATCAGCTCTTTGGCTTTTAGTGCTTCTCTCCACTTGCATGCTTTCTTCCTTGCTTCCTTTGATCCATGTATAGCCTATTTCAACCTGAGATTACTAGCAAACACATCAAGGCATCTTATGGAATCAAAGAGAAATTAGAATTCATCAAGATAAGGCTTAAAAAGCATGTTTTTACACTTAAGCACAAATATGGGAGAGATAACAAAACCATCTTAATTCATAGGCTAAGTGTGACAAAAGGTTATCAAAATACTCTAAATTCAATACACAACAAACCGTCAAATTGGGGTTTGTCAACCTCCCCACACTTAAACCTTAGCATGTCCTCATGCTAAAATAAGAAAGAACTAAGGGGTATGACATTGAATGCAACTAAACTACATGAATCCTATCTAAATGCAACTACCTAAAATAAATGCAAATGCTTAATTCAAACAAATCGATTCCCAAGAGAGCATGTGTAAGCACAAGGGCTAGGTAATAGGAATTAATTCCAAACCACAATTGTGTTGAATTATCAAAAGAATTTAAACTTGCAAGAATATAGATAATATGGGTGAACACATGTAATTGAACTTTTGAACCCTCACCGGATGTGTATCCGCTCTATTCACTCAAGTGTTTAAGGGTCAATTCACTCAATTCTCTTCTAATCAAGCTTTTCAAAATTTGATTTCTTCTAACAATCAACATTTATTCAATGCATGCATACATTCATCATGAGGTCTTTCATTTAGGTTGTAATGGGGTTAGGGTCAAGGTAGGATCATTTATGGTTAAGTGGGCTAAGATTGAATCTTTGATTAGCATAGACTTTCCCACCTAACTATATAATGACCTATACAAACTCAAACTATTCTAACTACCCATTCTTCACTTTTTCTTACATATTCATGCATCCTTGTTTGATTCATAACACCTATGCATTGATTTCTTTTTATTGACTTCACTTTGGGGCAATTTGTCCCCTTTTTATTATTTTCTTTCATTCTTTTCCTTTTCATCATCATTTTTTTCTTCATTTTTTTTCATTTCTTTTTCTTTTGTCAAACTATATACAAGAATATCAATGCATAAGGCCTATTCATTTGATTAATACATGAGTATGTACCCCAATTCCTAAACATGAAAGTGTACTACCCCTTTTATCCCCTCCAATGTTCCCAAACCTCACCAACTTTGAATAATAAACACTCTCACTAGCCTAGACTAATCAAAGATCCAAACAAGGACTTTTATTGGTTTTTCGCCTTAGGCTTGTACTGAGCTAAATTGAGAATAAGTTGGTTAAGCATAAGCTCAAAATTGGCTAACAATGGATAGTAAAAGGTTGGCTATTTGGGTAGGTGAGCTAATGAAATAATGGTCTCAATCATATAAATGCATAAATACAAGAAATAAATGGACATATAAAATCAAGCAAATCAAGGATTACAATCATAGAAAGAGAGCAATTTCACACAAGAATGGAAAATAAATGGTTATAAAGTGTAACCACATCAATAGGCTCAAGTCTCACAAGCTTGTGTTCTTAGTTCAATACATGCTTCACAAAGTATGAAATTCAAGCAAGTTCTACCAAAAATTTTCCTTTCAATCAATTGGGTTAATGCCCTATATTTAAACTCTTTGGAAAATTTCAATGTTTGACTAAACATTGTTGTGATTGAAAAATCCAAAAATTTTCTTAGTTCACCCTTTCCTTTTTCACTTTCAACCAATTTCTTATGCAAAAAGGGTGACTAAATATTTGCAATCCAAAATATGATTTCTAATCACAACTACAACTAAAAGTAAAGATAAACAAAAATGTATAAAGAGGAATCCAACTAAAAGTACGGAATCTAGCATCCAAAATATCTAAAAAAAAATATCCAAAAACATCAAAGTAACTAAAATCCAAAATAAGCAATAAGAGTATCTAAAGCAAACTAGAGGTGCATCAAAATATATACAAAATGTGCGAAATAAGATAACTAGGCCGAAAAGTTCACCGGTTCCCAAATAATGCTACCGGTGCCCTCCCCACACTTAAAATCAAGCATCATCCTCGATGCTAAACCGGAGGATCAGTGGGAGGTACAACGATAGGTGCAGGCGCTGACTATGGAACCGGCTCCTCAGGAATCTCTAGTGGCTCTGTAGTGGTAGGGGAATGCTGCTGGACCGGCGCCTCCGCAATCTCCTCCTGATGATCCTGATCATCGGAGGTCGGAGAATCTGGAAGAGGGGGCAGCTCAAGGCCCTGTGCCACAAACATCTGATCTATCCTATCCAGGCGGCGTCGGATATGGCGCTTCTCGCGCTCTAAAAACCGGAAAAGGCGCTGGACTAGGAGATATGTAGGCTCAGGTGCTGCTGGCGGATCAATGGATGATGAAGGAGCTGCAGCTGCAGAAGATGATGGGGCAGCTGTAGGGGCTGAAGGTGAAGGTGTCCCCACGGGAGCTCTGGCCCGAGACCGGCGTCTAGCAAGTGGCCTCTCGTGCACCCAACCACCCCAAGGAATAGTAACCTCCTTGTCATCATCATCAGGGGGTGGGGGTCGCACATCATCATCCAACCAAGGCACCTCGGCTAGGGCCGCCATACTCGTGACCAATGTAGGAAATGGAAGTAGGCCACGAATATGCGCCCGCCACATACACTGTCTGATCAGTCTAGGGAAGGAGACCTCCTTCCCCTCCATCACACACCCGATCAGTAGAAGCATCTCCATAGGAATCTCAGAAAAATGGGTGGTGGGAAGGACATAGCAAGCAAAGATCATCTGCCATGTCTTGGCCTCTCTAGTCAGATGAGCAAACGCCATTCCTTTCGGCTTGGTATTGTTGGCATCCATAACCCAAGTAGCCTCTGGCAACCCAATGACAGTCTTGAGTGCCTCATAATCGAAAGTCATGCTGTGTATGGCTAACTCAGCCTGCTGGTGGGCACACAGCTCATCAGGGACATGGCGGCACTGTAATGCCTCCCCAATGGCAGTCTCAGTAATCATAATCTCCCTACCCCTCACCTGAACCGAATCCAATGTCGGACAGAAGAAGTTGCAGTAGAATTCCTTCACCCAAGACACATTAATATCCCCCAAATCCCGGTCAACAAAGTCAATACCCAAATCGATGATCCGACCGGAAATAGAACGTCTCACATCCATGGGGAGAAGTAGCTTCTTCTCAATGTTGAGCTTTGTAGTCCGATATTTAGAAAACCGGAGCTCACAGTAGAGATTAGGGAATTTGTCCGGATTGGTGGAAGGTAACTGCTGATTTTCTCTGTCCACATCATTTAAGGGGTTCTTGGCATAATTCTTATATGTGGAAGGAAGAGAAGGGGTAGAGTGTTTTCTCTTTTTGGAGGTAGTGGCTATGGCTTTGCCTTTGTCAGACATCCTGAAAAATATGATAGGATATATAAGACATTTAGCATTTAACAAATAAAGCATGTTCAAGAGACAAATGACAAAAAGAAACAACCATGATGTTGCAATGACTTATGCAAAAGTGAACAAATAAGCCAAGAAAGCAAGTTGCATTGAAAGTAACAACCCATATTCAATATGCAAGAATCTCATCATAATTTTGAAAGAATTGTTAAAGAGTAAGCGGAAGTTAGGTGGTTAAAGAAATTAGTAAGCTAAAGAAAATGGATTAGCAATATGATGATATTTATGCACAATGAAAAGAAAGGTTGTGGTTCATGTTCACCATGAGTATGCAAATCCGGGAGGTCACAAGGGGATAGAAAGTTGCCCAAAATTGAATTAAGATAAAAATGTAACGAATTTCCATGAAAATCGGGCAGCATTCCGGCTTAAAACAGGACGTTCCCGGATAGCAAATCAACACAAGAAGCATAGAAAACAACATCAAGTAGGCAAGCATCAAAAATCTCAACAGTGGTATATCATTCAGGCAACATGAGATGCACAAAATCAGTCCACAATCAACAAACAACATCCAAATAAGCATATAGCAAATTAAGCACGAACGGAGCACTTATCAGGCCTAGAATCCTCTATCCAGCCCTAGCTACCTAACCGCAATTATCTCTATCTAACCTAACATGCAAAATTAGAATTTAAACTAACTAACATACAATTTGGCTAACTAACAGAAATGAAAGCTAACAGAAAAACAGAAAAAATTGAGTGGAACCTGGGAGCGGAGGAATCAGTGACGGAAGGGAGAATGCGGGGGAAATAAGCTAGGAAATGTGCCGCCGTGAACGGTGGCCGGAAGGATGAGCGGCTGCAGTGATGGAGGTTCGGCCAGGGGAGAAGGGAGAGAGGGAATGAATGAGAGAGAGAAAGAGTGAGAGGGGACAGAGCGGGAGGAGAGAGAGTGAGATGGGCTGCCGGCGGCGAAGATGAGGTGGTGGCGGAGGCTGCCGGTTACGGTGTGGGAGAGTGAGAGAAAAGGGTGAGAGTGAGTGGTGATGAAAGGGGGAAGAAGAAAGGAAGATGGACGGCGGTGGTGGCTGTTGCTGCTGCGGCGGTGGTATGGAGGTTGAGAGGAGGAGGAAGATGATGGAGGTTGGGGGGGTGAGTGCGCGACTGCGCAGGATGCGTCGTGCATTAGGGTTATACCAAATTTTGAATCGACGCGCGCGCGCACTTTGCGCGTCCGCGTCCCTCGATGAAACTTGTGATCTACGCGTGCGCGTGCAGCGCGCTCGAGCGTGGATGAGCACATTTGGAAGGGACGCGTGCGCGTACAGCGTGCGCACGCGTGCCTAAGGCTGGGCTAGAGGCATAGAGTTGGCCCAACCCAGGCCTAACTCTCTGGAGAATGGCCTGGAAGTCGCGCAATCAGATCGGCGCGCACGCGGCACGTACGCGTCCGCGCCTTGGTGAGAAGAATGGAGGTCCACGCGTGAGCGGGTAGTGCGCTCTAGCGTGGGTGGCAGGATAGGTATGGGTGCGTGCGCGTATAGTGCGCGCACGCGTATGTTAGATTGGGCCTGAGGCTTAGAGTGGGCTTGAGGCACGCCCAACTTTCGGGTCCTTGACCTAGATTGGCGGCAGCACTCATGGACGCGCGCGCGGCAAGCGCGCGTCCGCGTACATTGCTAAGGTATGAGATGGCGCGTTGGCGCGATGTGCGCGCTCGCGCAGGTTGAGTTGAGCCTGGGGCCTAAAGCTAGCCCAGAGCCGGCTCAACTCCTGGAGTTTGGCTCAAAAACCTGCAGCAGTGAATTGGCGCGGACGCGGCATGTACGCGTCCGCGTGAATGTCCGTGTTCTTAAAAACGGCGCGCACGCACGTTTTGCGCGTCCGCGTGGGTCGAGTTGGGCTCGAGGCATAATGTTTGCCCACGGGAGGCCCAACTCTCTGGTGTTTGGCTCGTGGTGCATCCTCACAGGGACGCGTGTGCGTACATAGTGCGCTCGCGTCCACCCTTTTTTTTTTTTATCATAAAACAAACTGTTGGGTGCTCCCCTTAGTGTTCACAACTCTTATTCACTCAACCATCATACAATTCACAAAAATGCAATTTTGATATTATTCATCTACTACTAAACACAACATGCATGTGACTAAGCTAACAATTAAGTTGTACGAACAAATTTGTATGAAACATCTACCTACAATGGTAACTCAAATCACTTATTAAGTAAATGTAAAAGATTGGAAAGAGTTTACCATGGTGGGGTGTCTCCCACCTAGCACTTTTAGTTTAAGTCCTTAAGTTGGACATTTGAGAAGCTCTTTGTCATGGTGGCTTATGTTTGTACTCATCCTTGAATCTCCAAGGATCCATGCTCCTCAATTGGTTGACAGAATTTCCAACCATTTTCATTGAGCTTGGGCGGATTTCTACCCAAAATACGAGTCCCCATATTTGGTCTTCACATATCGAACCGGGATCCCATATCTTATTTTCGCATCCATCCGTTAGTTGAGTTCCATGATTTTGTCGGATGGGTAGTTGACATAAATGTGGTGGACACATGGAATTCTCTTTACTCCAACAATGCTTCCTTCTAGATCCACACAAGGTGATCCTTTTCCCAACATCATCCCTATACCTTGAAGCCTTCACCTTAATGAGCTTAACACCTACTTTCCAACCACTACACAACTCATTCTTACTTTTAATTCCACAAAGAGTTCTAAGTTGACCATCATTTTCAATCAAACCATATTCAAGTGAGAAATTAAAGCTTAGAGATAGAGATTTTACCCACTTAAATGTTGCGTTTGATGGTAGCTTGGGAAGGAAGATTTCCCCACACTTAGACAATGCAAGATCTACCTCTTTGTGCTCATCTTTGGTTGTTTCCACCTCTTCATAAGCTTCTTTAAATTCAACCGTTTCCCTTTTGTTACACGGCTTGGTGTTGACATTTTGTTTAATGGGAGGTGACTCAACTTTGGATAGGAATTCATCGATGAATGAATTCATCTCTTGATCAACCTCTTCGTATTCTTCAATTTCGATATACACCATACCATTTTTGTTTTCCGTGGGGGGTTGTACACACTCTCCTATAGCTCCAACTTCATGTCCAATGGGGGAGGATTCGATTGTAGATAGGAATTCATCCATGATCGAATCCATCTCTTGATAAGCTTCTTCCAAGTCTTCAATGATGGGATGCCTTGGAGATTGCGCACCCTCCTCAACATCAAATTCAAACTTCTTGGAAAAGTGCTCTATGATGCTACATTCCCATGGACTTTCAACATCCCCTAGATCTTCAACCACTTCTTCCTTTTCTTCAATGATCATAGGCTCCTCCAATTGTTCCAACACAAAATTGGACTCTTCCTTCTCTACCAGATTTCCCACTTTCTCCTTCATGCTTCGTTCTTCTTTTGACTTTTCGCATGGGATCATGGGAGTACTTTGAGCATTCAAACATCGGTAGGCTAAGGTGGACACTACCTTGGTCAAGTTGGTCACAAACTCAAGTGTATCCCGTTTCATGGCTTCTTGTCCTTGAAATAACAAAGTGAGAGGATCGTTTATTGGGGTTTGTGGTGGATAGGAAGGTTCATCATTTTGGAGAGAGGGTTCATAATAGGAAGGTGGTTCTTCTTGGTAAGGTTGTGGAGACGGTGTGTATTGAGGTGGTTCTTTGTGGTGATCTTGATATGCTTGTGGTGGTTCTAAAGGTTCGTGCTCATAATGGTCATAAAAATATGGTGTGGATGATCGGTCATATGATGGATATGGATCATAGGAAGGTGCTTGGTATGGAGAGGCTTGTGAGAATGGTTGCGACTCATGTTGAGGATATGGTTTATAGGCATATGGTGGTGGTTCTTGAAAATCACAAGGTGGTTCACCATAGCCATTGGGTTGGTATGCGTCATAGGATGGCTCTTCTTCATAGTGCATTGGTGGGGGTTGTTGCCATGAGGCTTGATCATATGCATATGGCTCCTCCCACCTTTGATTGTTCCATCCTTGATACACCTCCTCATTGAAGCTCTCATTACCTACAACACAATTGGAACCAAGCTCATAGCCAAAGTGAGAATTCATGGTGGAAAGGGAAAATAAAATTCTACACTAGTAAATGAAGCAAAAAGCAAGCTATTTACACTATTCACATATGTACAACAACCAATAACACAACACCATTGCACTCCCCGGCAGCGGCGCCATTTTGACAAATGGATTTTTGACGGTTTAGAATTTCACTAATGAAATCTCGTTGTAAAGTATAGTTTCTAAACCAAACAATAATCCTTTCGTACAAAAAGTTGTTTGTCACAAGTAACAAACCCCTAAATTTATAAACCGAAGTATTCAAACCTCGGGTCGTTCTCCCTAGGAATTACAATAGAGTGTCTTGTTATTGGTTGTGAGTTATTTTGGGGTTTTGGATAAGAGGCATGAAAGTAAATGGCAATGAAAGTAAACTAACAACTATAAAAAGCTCTTGGCAAGATATGAGAACTAGAAGTCCTATCCTAGTTATCTTACTCAATTGTGATGAGAATTGTTCATTACTCCCACTTGGTTAACCTCTAACCATGGAGGAAAGTCAA
>NC_029774.3:99342140-99343583 GCF_000817695.3 Arachis duranensis | reverse complement strand
GGCCGAATTCAACTCTTTGGCTTTTTGTGCTTCTCTCCACTTGTATGCTTCCTTCCTTGCTTCCTTTGATCCATGCCTAGCCTATTTCAATCCTGGAACTACTAACAAACATATCAAGGCATCTTATGGAATCAAAGAGAAATTAGAATTCATCAAGATAAGGCTTAAAAAGCATGTTTTTACACTTAAGCACAAATATGGGAGAGATAACAAAACCATGCTTAATTCATAGGCTAAGTGTGACAAAAGGTTATCAAAATACTCTAAATTCAATACACAACAAACCGTCAAATTGGGGTTTTTCAGGGCTCTCATGGAGCCTCACAGATACTCAGAGCAATGTTGGAACCTCCCAACACCAAACTTAGAGTTTGAATGTGGGGGTTCAACACCAAACTTAGAAGTTGGTTGAGGCCTCCCAACACCAAACTTAGAGTTTGACTGTGGGGGCTCTATTTGACTCTGTTTTGAGAGAAGCTCTTCATGCTTCCTCTCCATGGTTACAAAGGGATATCCTTGAGCCTTAAACACAAGGGATTCTTCATTCACTTGAATGATCAATTATCCTCTGTCAACATCAATCACAGCCTTTGCTGTGGCTAGGAAGGGTCTGCCAAGGATGATGGATTCATCCATGCACTTCTCAGTCTCTAGGACTATGAAATCAGCAGGGATGTAATGGTCTTCAATTTTTACCAGAACATCCTCTACAAGTCCATAGGCTTGTTTTCGTGAATTGTCTGCCATCTCTAGTGAGATTCTTGCAGCTTGTACCTCAAAGATCCCTAGCTTCTCCATTACAGAGAGAGGCATAAGGTTTATGCTTGACCCTAGATCACACAGAGCCTTCTCAAAGGTCATGGTGCCTATGGTACAAGGTATTGAAAACTTCCCAGGATCCTGTCTCTTTTGAGGTAATCTCTGCCTAGTCAAGTCATCCAGTTCTTTGGTGAGCAAATGAGGTTCGTTCTCCCAAGTCTCATTACTAAATAACTTGTCATTTAGCTTCATGATTGCTCCAAGGTACTTGGCAACTTGCTCTTCAGTGACATCTTCATCCTCTTCAGAGGAAGAATACTCATCAGAGCTCATGAATGGCAGAAGTAAATCCAATGGAATCTCTATGGTCTCAGTGTGTGCCTCAGATTCCCATGGTTCCTCATTAGGGAACTCATTGGAGGCCAGTGGACGTCCATTGAGGTCTTCCTTAGTGGCGCTCACTGCCTCTTTTTCCTCTCCAAGTTCGGCCATGTTGATGGCCTTGCACTCTCCTTTTGGATTCTCTTCTGTATTACTTGGAAGAGTACTAGGAGGGAGTTCAGTAACTTTCTTACTCAGCTGACCCACTTGTGCCTCCAAGTTTCTAATGGAGGACCTTGTTTCAGTCATGAAACTTTGAGTGGTTTTGATTAGATCAGAGACCATGGTTATTAAGTCAGAGTA
>NC_029774.3:99339899-99341349 GCF_000817695.3 Arachis duranensis | reverse complement strand
AAAGTCACCCAGCACCTTCCTTGCATTGTTGGCATTGTTGTTGTTTTCGGCTGCCATGTCTTCTTCTTTGAAGATTTCTGTTAGGTCCTCTACAGAGAGTTGTGCTTTAGCTTCTCTTAGCTTTCGCTTCAAGGTCCTTTTAGGTTCAGGGTCAGCCTCAACAAGAATGCTTTTGTCTTTGCTCCTGCTCATATGAAAGAGAAGAGAACAAGAAAATATGGAATCTTCTATGTCACAGTATAGAGATTCCTTGAGGTGTCAGAGGAATAGAAGGAGGAGGTAGAAGAATTAGAATGTGAGAAGAAGGGAAGAAATTTTCGAAAATAAGTTAAAAGATTTTGAAAAAGAATTTTGAAAATTGATTGATGATTTTCGAAAACTAAGATTGAGAAAGAAGTAAAGTGATTTTTGAAAAAGATTTTGAAATTAGAAATCAAAAAGATATGATTGAAAACTATTTTTGAAAAAGATGTGATTAAGAGGATATGATTGAAAATATATAATTTTAAAAATATATGATTGAAAAACAATTTAAAAAGATTTGATTTTATAAAATCAATGACTTGGCTAACAAGAAAAGATATGATTCAAACATTAAACCTTTCTCAACAGAAAAGGCAACATACTTGAAATGTTGAATCAAATCATTAATTGTTAGCAAGTATTTTTGAAACTGGAAAGAAATTGATTTTGAAAATATATGATTGGAAAGATATGATTTGAAAAAGATTTGATTTTGAAAAATTTTGAAAACTTGAAAAAAATTTGAATTAAAAACAAAATCTTCCCTCTTGTGCCATCCTGGCGTTAAACGCCCAGAATGGTATCCATTCTGGCGTTTAACGCCCAAAATGCTACCCTTTTGGGCGTTAAACGCCCAGCCAGGTGCCTTGGCTGGCGTTTAAACGCCAGTTTTTCTTCCTCACTGGGCGTTTTGAACGCCCATCTCTTTCTGTGTAATTCCTCTGCTGTATGTTCTGAATCTTCAATTCTCTATATTATTGACTTGAAAAGACACAAATTAAAATTTTTTTTTGAATTTTTAATGATGAGGAATAACCAAAACGCCACTAAGATCAAATAAACAATGCATGCAAGACACCAAACTTAGAAGTTTGTATACTACTGACACTAACAAATTGAGAATGCATATGAGAAGCAACAAAACACACAAAACAAGAGAATTTAAAGATCAGAGCAAGTAAATCATCAAGAACAACTTGAAGATCAATGAAGACACATGATAAATGCAAGAAGAACATAAACATGCAATTGACACCAAACTTAAAATGAGACACTAGACTCAAACAAGAAATATTTTTGGTTTTTATAATCTTGTAATTTTTTTGGTTTTTTTCGAAAATTATATGGAGAAGAAAATAAAGAGATTCAAAATTTTTAATAAGAATTCCAGGAATCATGCAATGTTAGTCTAAAGCTTTAGTCTAAA
>NC_029774.3:99339587-99339779 GCF_000817695.3 Arachis duranensis | reverse complement strand
ATGATAAGAACATCACCTTGAAACACTAGAATTCATTCTTAAAAATTCTGAAAAATACCTAATCTAAGCAACAAGATGAATTGTCAGTTGTCCAAACTCAAACAATCCCCGGCAATGGCGCCAAAAATTTTGTGCACGAAATTGTGATCATCAATGGCGCCATCAACATGGTACGCACAATTGCAATCTCAA
>NC_029774.3:99337097-99339240 GCF_000817695.3 Arachis duranensis | reverse complement strand
GTCACATAATCATCACATTCATCATGTTCTTGGGTGCAAATGAATATCTTAGAACAAGAATAAGCTGAATTGAATAGAAGAACAATAGTAATTGCATTAATACTCGAGGTACAACAGAGCTCCACACCTTAATCTATGGTGTGTAGAAACTCCACCGTTGAAAATACATAAGAACAAGGTCTAGGCATGGCCGAGAGGCCAGCCTCCAATAATCTAAGAACTAGACGTCCAAAGATGATCTAAGGATCTAAAGTGATCAAAAGATCTCAAGTGATCAAAAGATGATAATACAATAGTAAAAGGTCCTATTTGTAGAGAACTAGTAGCCTAGGGCTTACAGAAATGAGTAAACGCATAAAAATCCACTTCCAGGCACACATGGTGTGTGCTTGGGCTGAGCATTGAAGCATTTTTGTGTAGAGACTCTTCTTGGAGTTAAACGCCAGCTCTTGTGCCAGTTTGGGCGTTTAACTCCCATTCTTGTGCCATTTCCGGCGTTTTACGCCTGAATTCTTGAGCTGACTTGGAACGCCTGTTTGGGCCATCAAATCGCGGGCAAAGTATGGACTATTATACATTGCTGGAAAGCCCAGGATGTCTACTTTTCAACGCAGTTAAGAGCGCGCCAATTGGGCTTCTGTAGCTCCAGAAAATCCACTTCGAGTGCAGGGAGGTCAGAATCCAACAGAATCTGCAGTCATTTTTAGCCTCTGAATCAGATTTTTGCTCAGGTCCCTCAATTTCAGCCAAAAAAATACATGAAATCACAGAGAAACACACAAACTCATAGTAAAGTATAGAAAAGTGAACTTTAACTAAAAACTAATAAAAATATAGTAAAAACTAACTAAAACATATTAAAACATACTAAAAATAATGCCAAAAAGCGTACAAATTATCCGCTCATCAGGTTTTATAAAGGATGGATGTGAGTGGTGAAGAGAATAGTGGGATTTGATAGGTGAGGGGTTTTTGGGGAAGAGGTGTTTAGGTGATTGGTGAATGGGTGAAGAAGAGAGAGAGTGGTGGGGTAGGTGGGGATCCTGTGGGGTCCACAGATCCTGAGGTGTCAAGGAAAATTCATCCTTGCACCAAGTGGCGAGCAAAAATGCTCCCTTATGCCAATTCTGGCGTTAAACGCCGGGCTGGTGCCCATTTCTGGCGTTAAACGCCCAGAATGGTGCCAGTCTGGGTGTTAAACGCCCATTTGCTGCCCTTTCTGGCGTTTAAACTCCAGCAAGTTTTTCCTCCAGGGTGTGCTGTTTTTCTTTCTATTTTTGATGCTGTTTTTGCTTTTTCAATTGATTTTGTGACTTCCCATGATCATCAACCTACAGAAAACATAAAATAACAAAGGAAATATAGATAAATATAACATTGGATGCCTCCCAACAAGCGCTTCTTTAATGTCAGTAGCTTGACAGTGGGCTCTAATGGAGCCTCATAGATGCTCAGAGCAATGTTGGAACCTCCCAACACTAAACTTAGAGTTTGAATGTGGGGGTTAAACACCAAACTTAGAAGTTTGTTGAGGCCTCCCAACACCAAACTTAGAGTTTGACTGTGGGGGCTTTGTTTGACTCTGTTTTGAGAGAAGCTCTTCACGCTTCCTTTCCATGGTTACAGAAGGGGAACCTTGAGTCCTATAGTTTGCACTGTCTGTAAGCCACGGAGCTTCTTGAATAGCAAATAATTGCTCATCAGGAAAGGTTTCAGAGATCTCAGTAGGAGGGAGGGATGCTCCTGCTACTGGTTCTATCCGGGACAGGTGATCAGCTACTTGATTTTCTGTCCCTTTTCTATCTCTTATTTCTATATCAAAATCTTGCAAAAGCAACACCCAGTGTCACGGATCATCACATTCATCAAGTTGAAGAACAAGTGATATCTTAGAACAAGAACAAGCGGAATTGAATAGAAGAAAGATAGTAATTGCATTAATACTCGAGGTACAGCAGAGCTCCACACCTTAATCTATGGTGTGTAGAAACTCCACCGTTGAAAATACATAAGAACAAGGTCTAGGCATGGCCGAATGGCCAGCCTCCCAAAGTGATCAAAAGATCTAAAGATCAAAAGACTCCAAAGATCTGAAGATGAAAATACAATAGTAAAAGGTCCTATATATAGAGAACTAGTAGCT
>NC_029774.3:99336689-99337000 GCF_000817695.3 Arachis duranensis | reverse complement strand
GTGTGTGCTTGGGCTGAGCATTGAAGCATTTTCGTGTAGAGACTCTTCTTGGAGTTAAACGCCAGCTTTAGTGCCAGTTTGGGCGTTTAACTCCCATTTTGGTGCCAGTTCCGGCGTTTAACGCTGGGATTTCTGAGGGTGACTTTGAACGCCGGTTTGGGCCATCAAATCTTGGGCAAAGTATGGACTATCATATATTGCTGGAAAGCCCAGGATGTCTATTTTCCAACGCCGTTGAGAGCGCGCCAATTGGGCTTTTTTAGCTCCAGAAAATCCACTTTGAGTGCAGGGAGGTCAGAATCCAACAGCAG
>NC_029774.3:99334685-99336620 GCF_000817695.3 Arachis duranensis | reverse complement strand
CAATCTCTGAATCAGATTTTTGCTCAGGACCCTCAATTTCAACCAGAAAATACCTGAAATCACAGAAAAACACACAAACTCATAGTAAAGTCTAGAAAAGTGAATTTTAACTAAAAACTAATAAAAATATACTAAAAACTAACTAGATCATACTAAAAACATACTAAAAACAATGCCAAAAAGCGTACAAATTATCCGCTCATCAGATTTCCTCCCAACAAGCGCTTCTTTAATGTCAGTAGCTTGACAGTGGGCTCTAATGGAGCCTCACAGATACTCAGAGCAATGTTGGAACCTCCCAACACCAAACATAGAGTTTGACTGTGGGGGCTCTGTTTGACTCTGAGTTTGACTGTGGGGGCTCTGTTTGACTCTGTTTTGAGAGAAGCTCTTCATGCTTCCTCTCCATGGTTACAGAGGGATATCCTTGAGCCTTAAACACAAAGGATTCTTCATTCACTTGAATGATCAATTCTCCTCTGTCAACATCAATCACAGCCTTTGCTGTGGCTAGGAAGGGTCTGCCAAGGATGATGGATTCATCCATGCACTTCCCAGTCTCTAGGACTATAAAATCAGCAGGGATGTAATGGTCTTCAACTTTTATCAGAACATCCTCTACAAGTCCATAAGCTTGTTTTCTTGAATTGTCTGCCATCTCTAGTAAGATTCTTACAGCTTGTACCTCAAAGATCCCTAGCTTCTCCATTACAGAGAGAGGCATGAGGTTTATGCTTGACCCTAGGTTACACAGAGCCTTCTTGAAGGTCATGGTGTCTATTGTACAAGGTATTGAGAACTTCCTAGGGTCCTGTCTCTTTTGAGGTAGTTTTTGCCTAGACAAGTCAGCCAGTTCTTTGGTGAGCAAAGGGGGTTCTTCCTCCCAAGTCTCATTACCAAATAACTTGTCATTTAGCTTCATGATTGCTCCAAGGTACTTAGCAACTTGCTCTTCAGTGACATCTTCATCCTCTTCAGAGGAAGAATACTCATCAGAGCTCATGAATGGCAGAAGTAAATCCAATGGAATCTCTATGGTTTCAGTGTGAGCCTCAGATTCCCATGGTTCCTCATTAGGAACTCATTGGAGGTCAGTGGACGTCCATTGAGGTCTTCCTCAGTGGCGATCACTGCCTTTTCCTCCTCTCCAAATTCGGCCATGTTGATGGCCTTGCACTCTCCTTTTGGATTCTCTTCTGTATTGCTTGGAAGAGTACTAGGAGGGAGTTCAGTAACTTTCTTACTCAGCTGAACCACTTGTGCCTCCAAGTTTCTAATGGAGGACCTTATTTCAGTCATGAAACTTTGAGTGGTTTTGATTAGATCAGAGACCATGGTTGCGAAGTCAGAGTGGCTCTGCTTAGAATCCTCTGTCTGTTGCTGAGAAGATGATGGAAAAGGCTTGCCATTGCTAAACCTGTTTCTTCCACCATTATTGTTGTTGAAACCTTGTTGAGGTCTCTGTTGATCTTTCCATGAGAGATTTGGATGATTTCTCCATGAAGGATTATAGGTGTTTCTATAGGGTTCTCCCATGTAATTCACCTCTTCCATTGAAGGGTTTTCAGGATCATAAGCTTCTTCTTCAGATGAAGCGTCCTTAGTACTGCCTGGTGCAGCTTGCATTCCAGACAGACTTTGAGAAATCATATTGACTTGCTGAGTCAATATTTTGTTCTGAGCCAATATGGCATTCAGAGTATCACTCTCAAGAACTCCTTTCTTCTGATTCATCCCATTGTTCACATGATTCCTTTCAGAAGTGTACATGAATTGGTTATTTGCAACCATTTCAATGAGTTCTTGAGCTTCTGCAGGCGTCTTCTTCAGATGAAGAGATCCTCCAGCAGAGCTATCCAATGACATCTTGGACAGTTCAGACAGGCCATCATAGAAAATACCTATGATGCTCCATTCAGAAAGCATGTCAGAAGG
>NC_029774.3:99295409-99334598 GCF_000817695.3 Arachis duranensis | reverse complement strand
AGTGTCACAGATTTGCAAGAATTCAGCTAAAAACTGATGAGGATCTTCCAATGGAAGTCCATGGAACTTGCAATTCTGTTACATTAGAGAAACTAATTGAGGCTTAAGCTCAAAGTTGTTTGCTCTAATGGTAGGGATGGAGATGTTTCTCCCATAGAAGTCGGGAGTAGGTGCAGTAAAGTCACCCAGCACCTTCCTTGCATTGTTGGCATTGTTGTTGTTTTCGGCTGCCATGTCTTCTTCTTTGAAGATTTCTGTTAGGTCCTCTACAGAGAGTTGTGCTTTAACTTCTCTTAGTTTTCGCTTCAAGGTCCTTTCAGGTTCAGGATCAGTCTCAACAAGAATGCTTTTGTCTTTGCTCCTGCTCATATGAAAGAAAAGAGAACAAGAAAATATGAAATCCTCTATGTCACAGTATAGAGATTCCTCGAGGTGTCAGAGGAAAAGAAGAATAGAAGGAAGAGGTAAAAGAATCCGAACATAGAAAGATAGAGTTCGAATTGTACATGTTAGTCCATAAATAGAAGGATGTGAGAAGAGGGGAAGAAATTTTTGAAAATAAATTTAAAAAGATTTTAAAAATACTTTGAAAAGTTGAAGAATGATTTTCGAAAAATATGATTGGGAAAGAGATAAAGTGATTTTTGAAAAAGAATTTGAAATTAGAAATAAAAAAGATATGATTGAAAACTTATTTTGAAAAAGATGTGATTAAAAGGATATGATTGAAAATATATAGTTTTAAAAAGATATGATTGAGAAGATATGATTTGGAAAAACAATTTAAATAAATTTGATTTTTAAAATCAATGACTTGGCTAACAAGAAAAGATATGATTCAAACATTAAACCTTTCTCAACAGAAAAGGCAACATACTTGAATTGTTGAATCAAATCATTAATTGTTAGCAAGTATTTTTGAGAATGGAAAGAAATTGATTTTGAAAATATATGATTGAAAAGATATGATTTGAAAAAGATTTGATTTTGAAAAATTATGAAAACTTGAAAAAAATTTGCATTAAAAACAAAATCTTCCCTCTTGTGCCATCCTGGCGTTAAACGCCCAAAATGCTATCCTTTTGGGCGTTAAACGCCAGTTTTCCTTTCTCACTGGGCATTTTGAACGCCCAGCTTTTTCTGTGTAATTCCTCTGCTGTATGTTCTGAATCTTCAATTCTCTGTATTATTGACTTGAAAAGACACAAATTAAAATTTTTTTTGGATTTTTAATGATGCGAAAAAATTAAAATGCAACTAAAATCAAATAAACAATGCATGCAAGATACCAAACTTAAAAGTTTGTATACTACTGACACTAACAAATTGAAAATGCATATGAGAAACAACAAAACACACAAAACAAGAGAATTTAAAGATCAGAGCAAGTAAATCATCAAGAACAACTTGAAGATCAAAGAAGAACAGAAACATGCAATTGACACCAAACTTAAAATGAGACACTAGACTCAAACAAGAAACATAAAATATTTTTAGTTTTTATGATTTTGTAATTTTTTTGGATTTTTTTTCGAAAATTATATGGAAAAGAAAATAAAGTGATTCAAAATTTTTAATCAGAATTCCAAGAATCATGCAATGTTAGTCTAAAGCTTTAGTTTTAATAAGAATTCCAGGAATCATGCAATGTTAGTCTAAAACTTCAGTCTAAAGGAATTAGACATGGCTAGCCAAGCTTCAGCACGACATTGCATTCAAGAGCTAAATTGATGAAGATCAATCAACTTTGGTGATGATAAGAACATCACCTTGAAACACTAGAATTCATTCTTCAAAATTATGAAAAATACCTAATCTAAGCAACAAGATGAACCGTCAGTTGTCCAAACTCAAACAATCCCCGGCAACGGCGCCAAAAACTTGATGTTGTTGCCGGATCAAAACTTGGCACTGTTATTGCAGGGAACAAATGCGAAACTGTTGTTAGGACATTTAATTCCCCGGCAACGGCGCCAAAAACTTGGTGCACAAAATTGTGATCATCAATGGCACCATCAACATGGTATGCTCAATTGCAATCTCAACTCTTTGATCACAACTTCGCACAACTAACCAGCAAGTGCACTGGGTCATCCAAGTTATAAACCTTATGCGAGTAAGGGTCGATCCCACGGAGATTGTTGGTATGAAGCAAGCTGTGGTCATCTTGTAAATCTCAGTCAGACAGATTCAAATGGTTATGGATGATTTATGAATTAAGCATAAAATAAAGATAGAGATACTTATGTAATTCATTGGTGAGAATTTCAGATAAGCGTATGGAAATGCTTTGTCCCTTCCGTCTCTCTGCTTTCCTATTGTCTTCATCCAATCCTTCTTACTCCTTTCCATGGCAAGCTGTATGTTGGGCATCACCGTTGTCAATGGCTACAGTCCCGTCCTCTCAGTGAAAATGTTCAACGCGCTCTGTCACAGCACGGCTATTCAGCTGTCGGTTCTCGATCATGTCGGAATAGAATCCAGTGATTCTTTTGCGTCTGTCACTAACGCCCCACAATCGCGAGTTTGAAGCTCATCACAGTCATTCAATCCTTAAATCCTAGTCAGAATACCACAGACAAGGTTTAGAACTTCCGGATTCTCAAGAATGCCGCCATCAATTCTAGCTTATACCACGAAGATTCTGATTAAGGAACCCAAGAGATATCCACTCAATCTAAGGTAGAACGGAGGTGGTTGTCAGGCACGCGTTCATAGGTGAGAATGATGATGAGTGTCACGGATCATCACATTCATCAAGTTGAGGAACAAGTGATACCTTAGAATAAGAATAAGCTGAATTGAATAGAAGAACAATAGTAATTGCATTAATACTCGAGGTACAGCAGAGCTCCACACCTTAATCTATGGTGTGTAGAAACTCCACCGTTGAAAATACATAAGAACAAGGTCTAGGCATGGCCAAGAGGCCAGCCCCCATGATCTAAGATAGCATAAGACTACTCAAAGATAGCTACCTAGATGTCTAATACAATAGCAAAAGGTTCTATTTGTAGAGAACTAGTAGCTTAGGGTTTACAAAGATGAGTAAATGGCATAAAAATCCACTTCCGGGCCCACTTGGTGTGTGCTTGGGCTGAGCATTGAAGCATTTTCGTGTAGAGACTCTTCTTGGAGTTAAACGCCAGCTTTTGTGCCATTTTGGGCGTTTAACTCCCATTCTTGTGCCAGTTCCGGCGTTTTACGCCAGAATTCTTGAGCTGACTTGGAACGCCTGTTTGGACCATCAAATCTCGAGCAAAGTATGGACTATTATACATTGCTGGAAAGCTCAGGATGTCTACTTTCCAACGCAGTTGAGAGCGCGCCAATTGGGCTTCTGTAGCTCCAGAAAATTTACTTCGAGTGCAGGGAGGTCAGAATCCAACAGCATTTGCAGTCCTTTTCAGCCCCTGAATCAGATTTTTGCTCAGGTTCCTCAATTTCAGCCAGAAAATACCTGAAATCACAGAAAAACACACAAACTCATAGTAAAGTCTAGAAAAGTGAATTTTAACTAAAAACTAATAAAAATATAATAAAAACTAACTAAAACATACTAAAAATATACTAAAAACAATGCCAAAAAGCGTATAAATTATCCGCTTATCACTACGCTTTCCCTTTATGCCTTCCAAGTGTTTGACAAAATGTTTGGTTGGATGCTAGAGTAGCCTTTTGATCATTCTTGGCTTGGAAAGAGTATTAGGCAATCTTGTGTCATGGATTCCCAACTCAAGTTGGTGACCTAGAGTTGTTAGCTAATATTATTTCCATTGACGCTAATTTTTTGCTAATTCAATTAGTAAGTTGATTAGGACTTTTGGATTGAGATTAGCTAGTCTTACTAGACTTTCTTCGAGTGTGAAGATAATATTGTACCTTCTTCCATCGTCGGGGATGACGTAATAAGATAAATTCTTGTTAATCGTTGTTATATTTGAATGACTAGGATAGAAAGCCTATATTCTCAATCTTTGCCATGAATGTCTCTCTTTATTAATTGTCTTCTTTAGTTTCTTGCTTGATTTACTTTTCTTGTCTGTTTAATTTCTTGTCCCTTTCATAAATCAAACCCCTTGCATCTTCATAGCCAATAATTGACCACTTCATTGCAATTCCTTGTGAGACGACCCGAGGTTTAAATACTTCAGTTAAATTTTCATTGGGATTTGTACTTGTGGCAAAACCAATCTTTAAAATTTGATTGAGAATTATTTGTTGGTTGAGTGCTATACTTGCAACGTGAATATTTTGTGAAATTCTAGACCGATAATAATCCTCCTATCAAATTTATGGCTCCATTGCCAGGGAGTTGCAATGGTGCTATGT
The DNA here is from genome assembly GCF_000817695.3 of Arachis duranensis. Taxonomy (NCBI): domain Eukaryota; kingdom Viridiplantae; phylum Streptophyta; class Magnoliopsida; order Fabales; family Fabaceae; genus Arachis; species Arachis duranensis. The sequence continues at coordinate 99,330,266 of NC_029774.3, read as the reverse complement.
TGTTGGCTATTGTGAATATATGAATATGTTTGCCTTTTGCTTGTTTATTAGTTTTTGTTAGGGTTAGGACTTTGTTGCTTATTTTGTTAGTTTTTGTTTTTGTTTGCTACTATGAATTATCATCATTTTGGCTGAGTTTGGTTACAATTGTGTTGTAGGAAATGGAAACATCAATGAGGATGTGCATCAAGGATGGAACAATTAAGGGTAGAGGAAGCCTCAATGGATTTATCACCCTTCTTGGCAACAACCCCCTGCGGTCTCTTATAGGTATAATTCCACTTCTAATGCATATCAATCTAATGGATGTAGTGACCCTCATTGTGGTTATCAACAACTACCACCATATGCCTATGAACCACCCCCTCAACCTAACTTTGAACCATCATACTCACAAGCCCCATACCACCAAACACCTCCATATGACCCTAATCCTCATCCACCATACTAACCACCGTATGAACCTTACTTAGAGCTACCACCATTCCTACACCAATACTCCCATGAACCACAAATTTCTTGATGAGCGGATAATTTATATACTTTTTGGCATTGTTTTTAGGTAGTTTTTAGTAAGATCTAGCTACTTTTAGGGATCTTTTTATTAGTTTTTATGCAAAATTCACATTTCTGGACTTTACTACGAGTTTGTGTGTTTTTCTGTGATTTCAGGTATTTTCTGACTGAAATTGAGGGACCTGAGCAAAAATCCGATTCAAGCTGAAAAAGGACTGCTGATGCTGTTAGATTCTGACCTCCCTGCACTCGGAATGGATTTTCTGGAGCTACAGAACTCCAAATGGCGCGCTCTCAACTGCGTTGGAAAGTAGACATCCAGGTCTTTCCCGCAATATATAATGATCCATACTTTATTCGAGTTTAGATGACGCAAACTCGCATTCAATTCCAGTTCCATGCTGCATTCTAGAGTAAAACGCCAGAAACACGTCACAAACCAGAGTTAAACGCCAAAAACACATTACAATTTGGTGTTTAATCCCAAGAGAAGCCTCTGCACGTGTAAAGCTCAAGCTCAGCCTAAGCACACACCAACGTGGGCCCCGGAAGTGGATTTCTGCACTAAGACTTATTTCTGTAAACCCTAGTAACTAGTCTAGTATAAATAGGACTTTTTACTATTGTATTTTCATCTTGGTATCTATCTTTGGACATTTAGTTCTTAGACCTTCATGGGGGCTGGCCATTCGGCCATGCCTGGACCATCACTTATGTATTTTCAACGGTGGAGTTTCTACACACCATAGATTATGGTGTGGAGCTCTGCTGTTCCTCGAGTATTAATGCAATTACTATTGTTCTTCTATTCAATTCATGCTTATTCTTATTCTAAGATATTCACTGCACTTCAACATGATGAATGTGATGATCCGTGACACTCATCATCATTCTCACCTATGAACGCGTGCCTGACAACCACTCCCATTCTACCTTAGATCGAGCACGTGTCTCTTAGCCTCCATTCCGATAGATCGGAGTCTTTGTGGTATAAGCTAGAATTATAGGTGGCCATTCCTAAGATCCAGAAAGTCTAAACCTTGTCTGTGGTATTCCGAGTAGGATCTGAGATGGGATGACTGTGACGAGCTTCAAACTCGCGAGTGTAGGGCGTAGTAACAGACGCAAAAGAATCACTTGATTCTATTCCAACATGATCGAGAACCGATAGATGATTAGCCGTGCTGTGACAGAGCATTTGGACCATTTTCACTGAGAGGATGGGAACTAGCCATTGACAATGGTGACGCCCTACATACAGCTTGCCATAGAAAGAAGTAAGAATGATTGGATGAAAGTAGTAGGAAAGCAGAGATTCAGAAGGAACAAAGTATCTCCATACACTTATCTGAAATTCCCACAAATGATTTACATAAGTATCTTTATCTCGATTTTATGATTTATTTATCTCTATTTTCGAAAACCATCATAACCATTTGAATCCACCTAACTCGGATTTACAAGATGACCATAGCTTGCTTCTTACTAACAATCTCCGTGGGATCGAGCCTTACTCACGTAAGGTTTATTACTAGGATAGCCCAGTGCACTTGCTGGTTAGTTGTGCGAAGTTGTGACAAAATGTGATTCACGTTTGAGAGCTCCAAGTCTTTGGCGCCATTGTTGATGATCACAATTTCATGCACCAAGTTTTTGGCGCGTTGCTGGGAATTGTTTGAGTTTGGACAACTGACGGTTCATCTTGTTGCCCAGATTAGGTAATTTTCTTTTCAAAAAGTTTTCAAAAATCTTTCAAAAATTTCAATTTGTTTTCGTTTTTCCAAAAAGAAATTTTCGAAAAAAAACCAAAAATTAATAAAATCATAAAATCAGAAAAATATTTTTGTGTTTCTTGTTTGAGTTTTGAGTCAATTTCTAAGTTTGGTGTCAATTGCATGTTTTAAAAATTTTTGCATTTTTCGAAAATTCAGGCATGTGTTCTTCATGATCTTCAAGTTATTCTTGATAAGTCTTCTTGTTTGATATTTAAATTTTCTTGTTTTGTGTCTTTTGTTGTTTTTCATATGCATTTTTGCATTCATAGTGTCTAAACATGAAAAATTTCTAAGTTTGGTGTCTTGCATGTTTTTCTTTTCTTGAAAATTTTTCAAAAATAAGTTCTTGATGTTCATCATGATCTTTAAAGTGTTCTTGGTGTTCATATTGACATTCATAATGTTCTTGCATGCATCATTGGTTTTGATCCAAAAATTTTGTGTTTTGGGTCATATTTGTGTTTTTCTCTCTCCTCATTAAAAATTCAAAAATAAAAAATATCTTTTTCTTGTTTTACTCATAAAATTTCGAAATCTTTGGGTTGACTTAGTCAAAAATTTTTAAAATAAGTTGTTTCTTGTTAGTCAAGTCAAGATTTCAATTTTAAAAATCTTATCTTTTCAAAAGCTTTTTCAAAAATCAAATCTTTTTCATTTTTTTATTATTTTCGAAAATTTTTAAAATTAATTTTCAAAATCTTTTTCTTATCTTTATTTCATGATTTTCGAAAATCTTACTAACAATTAATGTGATTGATTCAAAAATTTGAAGTTTGTTACTTTCTTGTTAAGAAAGGTTCAATCTTTAAATTCTAGAATCATATCTTTTAATTTCTTGTTAGTCAAGTAATCAATTTCAATTTTAAAAATCAAATCTTTTCCAAAATATCTTTTTCAATCATATCTTTTCAAAATATCTTTTTTAATCATATCTTTTTCAAAATCAATTTCAAAATCTTTTCTAACTTCTTATCTTTTCAAAATTGATTTTCAAATATTTTTCAACTAACTAATTGACTTTTTGTTTATTTCTTATCTTTTTCAAAACCACCTAACTACTTTTCTCTCTCTAATTTTCGAAAATTCCTCACCCTTTTTCAAAATTATTTTTAATTAACTAATTGTTTCAAATTTTAATTTTAATTTTATTTCTTCTCTTAATTTTCGAAAATCACTAACCATTTTTCAAAAATAATTTTCAAAATTCTCTCCCTCTCTATTTATTTATTCATTTACTAACACTTCTCTTCATCTTAAAATTCGAACCCTCTCTTCTCTTCTGTGTTTGAATTTTTCTCCTCCTTCTATTCTTTTCTTCTTCTACTCACATAAAAGAATCTCTATACTGTGACATAGAGGATTCCTCTTCCTTTTTTGTTCTCTTCTTTTTCATATGAGCAGGAGCAAGGACAAGAACATTCTTGTTGAAGCAGATCTTGAACCTGAAAGGACTCTGAAGAAGAAGCTAAGAAAAGCTAAAGCACAACAATCCAGAGAAAACCTTACAGAGAATCTCGAAAAAGAAAGAGACATGGCCGAACCTAATAACAATGGTGGAGGCGCAAGGAGGATGCTTGGTGATTATACTACACCTACTTCCAATTTTTATGGAAGAAGCATCTCAATCCCTACCATTGGAGCAAACAATTTTGAGCTGAAGCCTCAACTAGTTGCTCTGATGCAACAGAACTGCAAGTTCCATGGACTTCCATCAGAAGATCCCTATCAGTTTGTAACTGAATTCTTGCAAATCTGTGATACTGTTACGACTAATGGAGTAGATCCTGAAGTGTACAGGCTCATGCTTTTTCCCTTTGCTGTAAGAGACAGAGCTAGAACATGGTTGGACTCACAACTTAAAGATAGCCTGGACTCTTGGGATAAGCTGGTCACGGCCTTCTTGGCCAAGTTCTTTCCTCCTCAAAAGTTGAGCAAGCTTAGAGTGGATGTTCAGACCTTCAAGCAAAAAGATGGTGAATACCTCTATGAAGCTTGGGAAAGATATAAGAAGTTGACCAAAAAGTGTCCTTCTGGCATGCTTTCAGAGTGGACCATTTTAGATATATTCTATGATGGTCTATCTGAGCTTTCTAAGATGTTACTGGACCATTCTGCAGGTGAATCCATTTACCTAAAGAAAACGTCTGTAGAAGCTCAAGAACTCATTGACATGGTTTCAAATAACCAATTCATGTACACTTCTGAGAGGAATCCTGTGAGTAATGAGACGCCTCAGAAAAGGGGAATTCTTGAAATTGATACTTTGAATGCCATATTGGCTCAGAAAAAAATGTTGACTTAGCAAGTCAACATGGTTTCTCAGAGTCTGAATGGATAGCAAAATGCATCCAACAGTATTAAAGAGGCATCTTCTGAAGAAGAAGCTTATGATCCTGAGAACCCTGCAATAGCAGAGGTGAATTACATGGGTGAACCCTATGGAAGCACCTACAATTCCTCATGGAGAAATCATCCAAATTTCTCATGGAAGGATCAACAAAAGCCTCAACAAGGCTTTAATAATGGTGGAAGAAATAGGTTTAGCAATAGCAAGCCTTTTCCATCATCTTCTCAGCAACAGACAGAGAATTCTGAGCAAAGCCTCTCTAGCTTAGCAAACATAGTCTCTGATCTATCTAAGGCCACTTTAAGTTTCATGAGTAAAACAAGGTCCTCCATTAGAAATTTGGAGGCACAAGTGGGTCAACTAAGTAAGAAAATTACTGAAATTCCTCCTAGTACTCTCCCAAACAATACAGAAGAGAATCCAAAAAGAGAGTGCAAGGCCATTGATATAATCAATATGGCCGAATGCACAAAGGAGGAGAAGGACGTGAATCCCAGTGAGGAAGACCTCCTGGGACGTCCTCTGAACAAAAAGGAGTTCCAAACTGAGGAACCTAAGGAATCTGAGGCTCACCTAGAGACCATAGAGATTCCATTGAACCTCTTTTTACCATTCATGAGCTCTGAGAACTATTCTTCCTTTGAAGAGGATGAGGATGTAACTGAAGAGCAAGTTTCTCAATATCTAGGGGCCATCATGAAGCTGAATGCCAAGTTGTTTGGTAATGAGACTTGGAAAGGTGAACCTCCCTTGCTCATTAGCGAACTAGATACATGGGTGACGTTAGGATTTTTGCTAGCAAAGAGTTTTATAAAAATAGTCGTGTTGTAGATATAGTTTCTAAACCAACAAAAATCCTTTCGTGCAAACGTTTTGGTTGTCACAAGTAACAAACCCCTAAATAAATTGATAACCGAAGTATTTAAACCTCGGGTCATCTTCTCAAGGAATTGCAGGGAAGTATGTTCTTATTATTGGTTATGGAGATTGTAAATTGGGGTTTTGAGAATGAAGAATAAATATGGCAAATAATTTAAATGACAATTAAAATAAATAAATACTGTAAAGCAAACTTTTGGCAAGGTATGAGAAATTGGAAGTCCAGACTTTGTTATTCTTAGCAATAATAATGAAAGTTGAATCTTAATTCCACTTAGTTAACCTTTGCTAAAGCAAAGGAAAGTCAAGGGACAAATTAGTTTGACCTTTGAATCCTATTTATTTCCTAAGAAAAGTTTGGGATTGTTGAAGTTCAATTCAATTAGCAAAGATAACAGTTATCAATTATGTTGAGCTAAGATAACTCCTGAGTTACTGATTTCTTAACCAAGACCAAAAAGGGAAAAGTAAATTAATTCTACTAGAATAAGAATATCTTCAGATTGGGAATAATCAATAACACAAACAAAAGAAAGCAATATTAAACTGAAATACCTCAATTATCATCAAACGGGGAAATCATCATGAATGTGGCATAAGCCAAATAGGCAACATAACTAATACAAGCATTAAAGTATCTGAAAATAAGAAATAAATATAAAGTAAAAGAACATTGAACCTGGGATCGATAGTCACTCCTAAAACTAAGAGAAGTCCTAAATCCTAATTTCTAAAAACTCTACCTAAATCCTAAGAGAGTGGAGAGAACCTCTCTCTCTCTAAAAACTACATCTAAATCCTAAAAAGTGAATTATGAAAAGCATGATCATGAATGGATGCATTCCCCCACTTTATAGCCTCTAATCTGTATTCTCTGGGCCGAAAACTGGGTCAGAAATAGCCCAGAAGTCACTTCCAGCGCTTTCTGGTCCGTACAGGTCGCGGCCAAGTGACGCGGAGGCGTCGCCCACGCGGCCGCGCGGATTGAAGTTCCTGCCAGGTCACGCGGCCACGTAATCCATGCGTTCGCGTCGCCTGGCATCAAGGCAGCTATGGAAAATTATATAATGTTGCAAAGCCCCAGACGTTAGCTTTCCAACGCAACTGGAACCATCTCATTTGGACCTCCGTAGCTAAAGTTATAGCCATTTGAGTGCGAAGAGGTCAGGCTGGACAGCTTAGCAGTTTCTCCAACTTATTGCATTCTTTCCATTTTTGCATTCTTCCTTTCCATCCTCTGAACTATTCCTGCCCTATAATATCTGAAAACACTTAACACACATATCAAGGCATCTAATGGTAATAAAAGAGGATTAATATTAACAAATATAAGACCAAAGAAGCATGTTTTCAATCATAGCACAAAATCCGGAAGGAAAACGTAAACTCATGCAAATAGTATGAATGAGTAGGTAAGAGTTGATAAAAACCACTCAATTGAGCATAAGATAAACCATAAAATAGTGGTTTATCAATGGGTTCAGCAAACACTACCTCAAAATAAACAAGATCTTGGTAAATTCTTAATATCCTGTACCATAGGCACTATGACCTTTGAGAAGACTCTGTGTCACCTGGGGTCAGGTATAAATCTTATGCCACTCTCTGTAATGGAGAAGCTGGGGATCTTTGATGTAGAAGCTACAAGAATCTCATTAGAGATGGCAGACAAGTCAATAAAACAAGCTTATGGATTGGTAGAGGACGTGTTAGTGAAGGTTAAAGGCCTTTACATCCCTGTTGATTTCATAATCTTAGACATTGGGAAGGATGAGAATGAATCCATCATTCTTGGAAGACCCTTCCTAGCCACAGCAGGAGCTGTGAGTGATGTTGACAGAGGAGAGCTAGTCCTTCAATTGAATGGGGACTTCCTTGTGTTTAAAGCTCAAGGATCTTCCTCTGCAACCATGGAAAAGAGGCACGATAATCTTCTCTCAATACAGAGTCAAACAAAGCCCCCACAATCAAACTCTAAGTTTGGTGTTGGGAGGCCACAACCAAACTCTAAGTTTGGTGTTGAACCCCCACATTCAAACTCTAAGTTTGGTGTTGGGAGGTCCCAACAATGCTCTGATGATCTGTGAAGCTCCATGAGAGCTCACTGTCAAGCTATTGACATTAAAGAAGCCCTTATTAGGAGGCAACCCAATTTTTATTTATCTACATTTCTATTGTTCTTTTATGTTTTATTAGGTTTATGATCATGTGGAGTCACAAAATAATTGCAAAAATTAAAAACAAAATCAAAAACAGCAGAAGAAAAAGCACACCCTAGAGGATGAGCTTACTGACGTTTAAACGCCAGTAAGGAGCATCTGGCTGGCGTTTAACGCCAGAACAGAGCATGAAGCTGGCGTTGAACACCAGAAACAAGCAGCAGTCTGGCGTTTAAACGCCAGGATTGCACCCTGAGGAAAGCTGGCATTTAATGCCAGAAACAAGCATCAGGCTGGCATTAAACGCCAGAAACAGGCTACATTTGGGCGTTTAACACCAGAAACAAGCATCAGTCTGGCGTTAAATGCCAGGATTGCATGAAGAGGACGTTTTACATGCCTAAAAGGTGCAAGGATGAGAAATCCTTGACACCTCAGGATCTGTGGACCCCACAGGATTTTCACCTACCTTTTCCCTCTCTCTCACACCTTTTTATAACACTCTTCCCCAAACATCATTCACCAATCACCTCAATCACTCTTCCCCATCACCTCTTCACCACTCACATTCATCCACTCTTCCCTAAAAACCCCACCTACCTTCAAATTCAAAATCCTTTCCCTCCCAAACCCAACCACTAATGACCAAAACCTACCCCTTCTCCCACTCCTGTATAAACCCCTCAACACTCCTTCATTCTTCACACACAACCATCAATACCTCTCCCCTTGGCCGAACCCTAAACCTCCCTCCATCTCCTCCATTTTCTTCCCTTCTTGTCATATTCTTTTTTCTTTTGCTCGAGGACGAGCAACATTTTAAGTTTGGTGTGGTAAAAGCATAACTTTTTTTTTATTTTTCCATAACCATTGATGGCACCTAAGGCCAGAGAAACCTCAAGAAAGAGGAAAGGGAAGGCAATTGCTTCCACCTCTGAGTCATGGGAGATGGAGAAATTCATCTCAAAAGCCCATCAAGACCACTTCTATGAAGTTGTGGCCAAGAAGAAGGTGATCCCTGAGGTCCTTTTCATGTTCAAGAAAAATGAGTATCCGGAGATTCGACATGAGATCCAAAGAAGAGGTTGGGAAGTTCTTACCAACCCCATTCAACAAGTCAAAATCTTAATAGTTCAAGAGTTCTATGCCAATACATGGATCACTAGGAACCATGATCAAAGTATGAACCCGAATCCAAAGAATTATCTTACAATGGTTCGGGGGGAAATGCTTAGATTTCAGTTTGGAAAATGTAAGGTTGGCATTCAACTTGCCTATGATGCAAGAGGACGCATGCCCCTACACTAGAAGGGTCAACTTTGATCGAAGGTTGGACCAAGTCCTCATGGACATATGTATGGAAGGAGCTCAATGGAAAAGAGACTCAAGAGGCAATCCGATTCAATTAAGAAGACTGGACCTTAAGCTTGTGGCTAGAGGATGGTTGGAGTTCATTCAACGCTCCATCATCCCCACTAGCAACCGATCCAAAGTAACAGTGGAACTCTACAAAGTAGCCGAAAAGCCCTCCACCTTGGCAAGGCTAGCTTTTCCTCATCTCATTTGCCATCTATGCTACTTAGCTGGAGTTGTCATAGAAGGAGACATCCTCATTGAAGAGGACAAGCCCATCACTAAGAAGAGGATAGAGCAAACAAGAGAGCCCATTCATGGATCTCAAGAGACGCATGAGGAAGTTCATCATCAAGAAATCCCAGAGATGCCTCAAGGGATGCACTTTCCTCCAAACAACTATTGGGAACAACTCAACAATTCTCTAGAAGGATTGAGTCATGACATGAACAAATTAAGGGTGGAACACCAAGAACACTCCATCATTCTCAATGAGATTAGAGAAGATCAAAAAGCTATGAGGGAGGAGCAACAAAGGCAAGGAAGAGACATAGAGGAGCTCAAGAATACCATTGGTCCATCAAGGAGAAGGCGCCACCCTCACTAAGGTGGACTCATTCCTTAACTTCCTTGTTCTTATCTCTCTGTTTTTTGACTTTATGCTTCATGTTTGTCTATGTTTGTGTCTTTACTATATGATCATTAGTATTTAGTAACTATGTCTTAAGGCTATGAATAATTCCATGAATCCCTCACCTTTATTAAATGAAAAATGTTTTTAATACAAAAGAACAAGAAGTACATGAGTCTCGAATTCATCCTTGAAATTAGTTTAATTATATTGATGTGGTGACAATACTTTTTTTTTTCTGAATGAATGCTTAAACAGTGCATATTTTTGATCTTGTTGTTTATGAATGTTAAAATTGTTAGTTTCTTGAAAGAATGATGAACAAGAGAAATGTTATTGATAATCTGAAAAATCATAAAATTGATTCTTGAAGCAAGAAAAAGCAGTGAAAAAGAAGAAGCTTGCGAAAAAAAGTATAAAAGAAAAAGAAAAAGCAAGCAGAAAAAGGCAATAGCCCTTAAAACCAAAAGGCAAGGGTAAAAAGGATCCAAAAAGCCAATAGCCCTTAAAACCAAAAGGCAAGGGTAAAAAGGATCCAAGGCTTTGAGCATCAATGGATAGGAGGGCCCAAGAAATAAAATCCAGGCCTAAGTGGCTAAATCAAGCTGTCCCTAACCATGTGCTTGTGGCATGCAGGTCCAAGTGAAAAGCTGGAGACTGAGTGGTTAAAGTCGTGATCCAAAGCAAAAAGAGTGTGCTTAAGAGCTCTGGACACCTCTAACTGGGGACTTTAGCAAAGCTAAGTCACAATCTGAAAAGGTTCACACAGTCATGTGTCTGTGGCATTTACGTATCCGGTGGTAATACTGGAAAACAAAGTGCTTAGGGCCACGACCAAGACTCATAAAAGTAGCTGTGTCCAAGAATCAACATATTTAACTAGGAGAATCAATAACACTATCTGAACTCTGAGTTCCTATAGATGCCAATCATTCTAAACTTCAAAGGATAAAGTGAGATGCTAAAACTGTTCAGAAGCAAAAAGCTACAAGTCCCGCTCTTCTAATTAGAACTAATATTCATTGATATTTTGAGATTTATAGTATATTCTCTTCTTTTTATCCTATTTTATTTTCAGTTACTTGGGACAAGCAACAATTTAAGTTTAGTGTTGTGATGAGCGGATAATTTATACGCTTTTTGGCATTGTTTTTATGTAGTTTTTAGTAAGATCTAGCTACTTTTAGGGATGTTTTTATTAGTTTTTATGCAAAATTCACATTTCTTGACTTTACTATGAGTTTGTGTATTTTTCTGTGATTTCAGGTATTTTTTGACTGAAATTGAGGGACCTGAGCAAAAATTCGATTCAGGCTGAAAAAGGACTGTTGATGTTGTCGGATTCTGACCTCCCTACACTCGGAATGGATTTTCTAGAGCTACAGAACTCCAAATGGCGCGCTCTCAACTGCGTTGGAAAGTAGACATCTAGGGCTTTCTAGCAATACATAATGATTCATACTTTATTTGAGCTTAGACGACGCAAACTAGTGTTCAATGCCAGTTCTATGCTGCATTCTGGAGTAAAACGCCAGAAACACGTCACAAACCAGAGTTAAACGCCAAAAACACGTTACAACTTGGCATTTAACCCCAAGAAAAGCCTCTGCACGTGTAAAGCTCAAGCTCAAAGTGGGCTCTGAAAGTGGATTTCTGCACTAAGACTTATTTCTATAAACCCTAGTAACTAGTCTAGTATAAATAGGACTTTTTACTATTGTATTTTCATCTTGGTATCTATCTTTGGATGTTTAGTTCTTAGACCTTCATGGGGGCTGGCCATTCGGCCATGCCTGGACCATTCTAAGATATTCACTGCACTTCAACATGATGAATGTGATGATCCGTGACACTCATCATCATTCTCACCTATGAACGCGTGCTTGACAACCACTCCCGTTCTACCTTAGATCGAGCGCGTGTCTCTTAGCCTCCATTCCGAAAGATCAGAGTCTTTGTGGTATAAGCTAGAATTATTTGCGGCTATTCCTAAGATCTGGAAAGTCTAAACCTTGTCTGTGGTATTCCGAGTAGGATCTGAGATGGGATGACTGTGATGAGCTTCAAACTCGCAAGTGTTGGGCATAGTGACAGACGCAAAAGAATCACTTGATTCTATTCCAACATGATCGAGAACCGACAGATGATTAGCCGTGCTGTGACAGAGCATTTGGACCATTTTCACTGAGAGGATGGGAAGTGGCCATTGACAACGGTGATGCCCTACATACAGCTTGCCATTGAAAGGAGTAAGAATGATTGGATGAAAGTAGTAGGAAAGTAGAGATTCAGAAGGAACAAAGCATCTCCATACAATTATCTGAAATTCCCACCAATGATTTACATAAGTATCTTTATCTCTATTTTATGATTTATTTATCTTTATTTTCAAAAACCATCATAACCATTTGAATCCGCCTAACTGGGATTTACAAGATGACCATAGCTTGCTTCTTACCAACAATCTCCGTGGGATCGACCCTTACTCACGTAAGGTTTATTACTTGGATGACTCAGTGCACTTGCTGGTTAGTTGTGCGAAGTTGTGACAAAGTGTGATTCACGTTTGAGAGCTCCAAGTCTTTGGCGCCATTGTTGATGATCACAATTTTGTGCACCATTTCTCATACACCACCTAAAACCTTTCAACAATATAAACCACCTTCTAACTACAATACCTTTCCCTTGAACAATGAACCCTCTTTTTCCACACCACTTTCACCAGACCCATTGCGCCAAACCCTAATGCAAGAGCAACAAGAGCTTCTAGCTAAATGTATAACGCATGAAGAAGGGTTCAAGGAGATAGAGGCCAAGATTGCTATAGTGGCAGAAGCCGTTAGCAAAATGTACTCATCCTATCTAAGCTCGCGTGATCAAGGCACTCCCATTGTTGAATGTGGAGAAGCAACCAAGGAGCTTAGTAAGGGAGTGAATTTGGAGCTTCAAAGTGAAGAAAAGGAGTTAAATCAAGAAGTGCAACAAGAGGAGGAGGTAGAGATTATTGAACAAGAGGAAGTAGTGATTGGGTATTTAGGATATGTTAAGTACATAGAGGAATTTCAAGTTGAAGACTTTGAAGAGGTTGATCAAGGGATGGATTCAATCATTGATGAGTTTCTATCTACAATTGAATCCTCTCCCGTTGGGCTTGATATAGAGATTAAAGAAGAAGATACCTCACTTTCCATGCGCTTTGTGATCAATGAAGAAGAGATGGAATTGGAAGAAAGCTACCAAGAAGAAAGATTGGAAGAAGTGGTACAAGCAATGAGTCCTCTCATCTATGATGATTCCCCATCAACATATAATCCTTTTGAGTTTGAGGAATCTTTCCCCACTATGCTTGCAATTATTGATGAGGTAGATTTCACTCAACCTCCTATTTATGATTTAAGCGGTGGGAAAGAGCTAGGAGAAATTGGTGAAGAAGAGTGTGAACTTTAGAAAGTTTGGCAAGATGTAGAGCTTGAAGCACCTTGCCAAGTAGTGGAAGCCTCTAGGAGAGGATGGATGGGAGTGGAACGTGCTTTATCGAGACTGTTGAGAACTCCTCCATTTGAGTGGGTAAAACTTCTAACTCTTAGCTTTATTATCCCACTTGAATTTGGTTTGCTTGAAACGGATGGCTAACTTAGAGCGCTTTGTGGAATTTAGCGTAAGAGGAGGATGTTTAGTGGTTGGTGGTGTAAATCTAGGCTCATTATGGTTAGAAGCTCAAAATTGAGGAGCAAGGATTGGTGTGATGCTAAATTGTATGGGTCTAGAAGGAGAATTTGGTGCTCAAATGAGAATTCGGCTTGCCTACCACCCAATTGGAATTATGATGATCAATTAAAATATGGGTGTGAAAATAAGGTATGGGATCTCGGATCACAACATGAAGACCGATTTTGGGAGCTCATATCTCGGGAAGAACCTCACCCAAGCTTGGTGATGATGGTTGGAAATTTTGACAACCATTTGAGGAGCAAGCATCCTTGGAGGTTCAAGGATGAATACAAGCATAAGCCACCATGATGAGGAGCTCCCAAATGTCCAACTTAAGGACTTAAACTAAAAGTGCTAGGTGGGAGACACCCCACCATGGTAAACTCTTTCCATTCTCTTATAGATATAATGAATAAGTGATTTGAGTTGCCATTTTAGGTAATTTTCCTCTTCGTTTGTTCTTGTTTTAACGCTTTGGTTGTTAGTTCATTTAAATTGTATTTTTGTCTTGAATTGTATTTTGCTTGAAGTGCAAGTTTTCTTTGTTTGGTATTTGAAGATTTTTTTTCAAAAATTAAAAAGGTTTTTGTTAATTTTGTTTTTTGGTGGGTTTTGAGTTGTAGATAGTGTTAGGAGGATTTTAAGCTGTCTTTGATGTTCAAAAAAAGGGGGGGAGGCACGCTTACGCGTACCTTACGCGTACGTGTCGATCCGTCAATGCAGGTCCCATACATCCTACCCAAGAGTTGTGCGAACTTGGCGTGAGACTTGTGCTTCTAGCAGAAGTCTCATACCACGCGTACGCGCACATCACGCGTACGTGTCGGTGTGCACTCTCCCCGTCCGTGCATGCGCGTGCATAGCGCTTCCGCGTGAATCATCTTCCTGTCCATCCACGCGCACGCGCACACTACGTGCATGCGTGGATTCAAAATCAATAACCCTATGGACGCGCAAGCCCTTGCCATCGTGTCCTTTCACCCCTTTCTCCTTTAACTTTCCATTTTCCCCTTTCTCTACCTCCTAAGTTGCGGAACCTTCAAGCTGCCATTACCGCCGCTTCAAAGCGTTCGTGACCTACCATTCCAGTGATCTGACCGCCGCCACCTACCACTGCTCTCTTCTTTCTTTCTTTCTTTCTTCCTTCTTTTCTTCTCCTTATCTCTTTCCTTATCTCGACCGTTTTTTCTCCTCTGCCACCGTAAGCACTGCCGCGGCTCTCTCATTGCCGCCGGCGAGCATCATACCACTATCACCAACCTCTATTTCCCCTAGCTCGCTTTCCTTCCCCTTTGTCGCTGCAACCAGAGCAGAGCTTTACTTCTCTACTCTGCCTCTCGCTGCCCTGCGCTACCTTCTCGGTGCCACCGCGAGCCACTAGATCGTCTGCATCTCTAGGCGGCACTGCTTCCATTTTCTTTTTTTTCCAGTTCTATTTCTGCTTCTGCTTCCAGGTTACCCTGCATTTCTTTTCTTCATCTCTTGTTCTGTTTGATTAGTTTTGTTAGCTTTGCTTAATTCTGTTTAGTTTAGTTAGATTAGAAATGCATGTTTAGTTGATCCTAGGTGGTTAGGTAACTAGGATATGGTTAGAGGATTTAGGCCTGATAACTGCTCTGTTCTTGTTGTTTGAATTGGTGAATTTTCTTTTGTTTTGATGGTGATGATGTTGTGTGTTATGCCTGGATGCTGTTAATTTTTAATCTTCATATTACCTGCTGCTGCTAGAATGATATAAGTTGCTTTATTTTGCTTAAAGATGCCTCATTCATATGAATTGATTTCTTGTTTTGCCTGATTTACATATCTTGGATTCATACATGAGATTTTGCTGCTGTTCGTTATCCAGGAACGTCCAAATTACTGCCGGAATGCTGCCAAAATTTTTGAAAACTACTTTGTGTTAACTTGCAGCTTATGAATGGCTTTGGTATCTCTTGATTTGAACCGATTTTAGCCTATGCCAAGTTCAATTCATAAGCTAATTTGGTCAGCATTTTCGTTTTCATTTCAGTTCCCTTTCATGTATATTGATGATTGACAGGATCAAGGAACTATTTGACGGATTGCTGTGTCAAATAGACCCTTGGTTAGATATGTCAATATAAACCTTGTTGTGTTTTCAATAGTACCGGTTAAATCAAATGCTTTGTGACTTCTTGGTTCAAGTTCAATTTTCACCTCACTTAACCAATGAAGCCTCTTTCAATGATTTTGCCATTTGATTTAACCTGTTCTTTTTTGCTTAATGTTCTTATGTTGTAATAATTGGCGGTTTCCACTAGTGTAACCCTTTTATATTGAAATTGTTTCACCATGTTTTGAGTTACACCAAGTGCTAATCTTAATTCTTTTAACACCATTTGTTACAATTCGTAGTGACCATGAACATTGATGATGACTTGCTTTTCTATTCTATGCTTTTGTGCAAATTATATTTCATCATCAATGTCTTTCATCATCATCATGAATGTGTGCTTGTTCATATGCTTTTTGAATTTCTCTTGGTTAAGCTCCAAAATTGTCATGCCACTAATTTCTAACCATCTTTATAACATTTGACTTAACTGACTCTTTAACTCCACTTTTTAGTTTTCACTTTAACCTTTCACAATCGTTTGGGTATGACAATTCTTGTTGCTTGACAAACAAGCACTTGGCTAATATTGCATGATTTATCGGGTTTTCTTTCTGTTTGATATCTGAATTATGTTTTCATATGTTCCAAGAATTCTTTTCTTTGCCTTACATAATGAATATATCAATATCCTCTTGTTACCTGTTCTCTGTTTGCTTCTTGATTTCTTGCTTTACATTCCTCTCCTTTGCTTAATTGTTTATATCCTGTGACCTCTGTTTTCTCCAAGATGTCTGATAAAGGAAAAGGGAAAGCAAAGGAAACCTCTTGAAAATAGAAAAAATCTCAATCTTCCGCTGATTCTCCCTTCTCTAGTTATGCTAGGATATTTCTATCTGATAAGGAAAAGGCTGATCAACTACTACCTCCGACTGAAGCAGGAAAGTTCCCCAATTTATACTGCGAGCTATGCTTCCTTCTCCTTCAGAAGCGGCATCTCAACTTAGAGAAGAAGTTGGGTATTCCCGCCGATTCGAGGCGATCTGTTGAGAGTCGGATTAATGGGGTAGGCTTATCCTTTGTGGATAGGGACTTACCTCGGGTGAATGAGTCATGGGTCTGAGAATTTAATTGTAATTTCTTCAGACCGACCCTTGAGTTAGTTCACCTAAGAGGAGGACAGATTCTAATCACCGAGGTGGATATTGAGCAGGCACTCCACTGCCAGTCCAAAGTTAGTAAGAAAGATGCGTTTCAAAGGGTTGAGGAGGAGATGGACTGCCTTACTTATGATTATGATGCACTGAGGAGTATTATTTCCCATCCGGTTGCCCCTTGGAAGATGGATGCCAACAAAACAAAATTCAAGGGGATGATGTTTGATTATCTATTGTGGGAGGCTATGACATGGCAGCAGATCCTTGCTCATTATGTGATGCTTACCTCGCACTTCACAAAGATTTCGGTGGACATGTTTGTTCTGATCAGGTACATTATGGAGGGGAAGGAGCTGTACTTTCCCCGCCTGATCAAAAAGTACATGTGGCAAGCACATGTCAGAGGCACACTCCCCTTTCTTGCTTTTGTCTTTCTAAAGCTTTTAGAAAAATTTATCTGTTATAATTTACTCTAATGTAAATAAGTAATTTTAAATAAATATTTAAAATAATATTTATAATACTCTTAAAACTTATTTTATAAAATCTTATTTTCAAACTTTTATTAATTACTTTCTAAACCACGAATTCTTTAATATTTTATTTTTGACATCAATATTTTATAAAATTATATTTAAACCTTCACTTTGTTTCATATTTATATAATAACCCTGAACTTTTATAAAATATCCGTTTTACCCCTGAACTTTATTTATTACCCAAGATACCCGAAAAACTTATATAATTATAATATTAAACTTAATCTTTTCATAAAAATACAAGTATATTTCCTAAAAAGGAATTCTTCTTAGCTGATTCTTCTCTTCACCAAGAACCGAAACCCTCTTTATTTTCTTTTTAAAATATACATTTAAATCTTAACCCGTTTTTGAGTTTTATGGTTATCGATTTTTCACAGCTTTTAATTTAATTCCTCGGCCATTAAATCTCACCCATTTTATTCAAAACCTAACACAATGACAGTCCTAAATCAACTCATTATCACAGTTTGGGCAGCACAAACATGACCAAATCACAAGCTTAATCACGCATAACAATATATTAACAAAATTCAATATAAAGTCAATCAAACTCCATCAATAATCAATCACAACAACCATTCACTTATCCAACACAAATTTAATTGGTAAGAATTTACTGAAATCCTACCCCCGTATGAAATCAAAATACTCGAGGCTCCGGAAAAGCTTTCTGATCGTGCTGCCAAAAAAGAGAACGTCAGAAATCATCTGTGACTCCTAGAATTCCAGTTGGCTGAACTCAAGGGGAAGGGGGGCTACGTTACCATCAACTTCTACCGAACAAAAGTAATGCCAACATGTAGAAGTGGAGGATATAAACACTTTTACCGGATTAAATTTTTTATTGGAGTTATAAATCTCAAAAAAATCGAGGTCGAAAGTTTACGGTGCCATTGTTTTCTCGTTTTATCTCACGCACGGCTCCCTCCCTCTTGATTTTTCTTGGTTCCGTTGAAAGGAATTGAAATTAAAGGAGAAAGAAGATTATATGATGGGATTATTAATGGGACAAGGGTTTATTAAGGCCACATGTCACTCGTTTAAATTGTTGAGTCAGCGATTCAAATTATACAAATTATAAATATCTTAAACGGATAATTATGAGAGCTAAATATATTAAAACACATGTAATAATATATATATGAGTTACTAATTTAAATGACATTAATAACATACGGATAAAAGATATACGTTGAAGCTTAGCAAACCTAAGTTCACCGAAAAGTATCAATATTCACTCATATCGGCGGATATCGAGCTCAATAATAATATTATTAACTGAACTTTATTTTTTTAAAATTAAAAATATCAATAACTTAAATTAAAATATTTATATAATTTTTATTATTTATAAATTATTAAAATTATAGTTTTAATTATGTAAAATATTTTATCATAACAAAAATATATAAGAATATGAATTTAATTCAATTCAGATAGTTATAAATTATTTAATTACTTTTAATAAAGTAATTTCTAAAAATAAGAAACTCCAATTTATAAAATAAATTATAACTTATTTATATTTATATTTTTAAAATTGAGGGTTATTACAACAAACACCTGTTTCTCCAAGTCAATCTCTAGGAGGGACAAAATATAAAATATATATGCGGAGATTCTATAAACATATATACATAGCTTAAAATAAAATATAAGAGCCCAAAAGATAGTTCTTCGCTTGTAAGGAAGGTCTCTAGATGCTCAACGCGGTGCCTCTCGACCTGCATCTGAAAAACTATAGAAATATATATGGAATGAGAACCAGGGATTCTCAACTTGGTAATGGTGCACACATAGTTAATATAAAAGGTCCGGAAAAGGCAGAGGCATTCCTAGAACTCCAACACTCATATTTTAGCTTAAAGATTCAACTAAATCAAAAGTAAGTAAGTTATCTAAGGTATTCAAGTTCTAAATCTAACTTTAATCTAACAGTTCACTTTCTGTCTTTCTGGTGCACACGAACTTCACACTTTCGTACAGCAGTACCAGCAAGTGCACTAGGTCGTCAAAGTAATACCTGAGCGAGTCAGGGTCGATCCCAGGAGGATTGTGGTTTGAAGCAAGCTATGGTTATCTTGAAGATCTTAGTCAGGCAGATCAGAAAGAGTTGTTTATTGTGAAAGGAATACCAAATTGTAATAAAGATATAGAATAGGAATAGAATAGGGTTAAGGATTGGAGTTGCTTTATCTTTCTGAATTAACTCTGGTACTACTGTCTTCTTTGCTTGTGAATGATCTTCTTCTATGGCAGGCTATATGTGGTCAAAGCCATTGACTGTGGTCGTTGATCTCCTCTACTACAGATCAAATGCCATTGCCCATTGTCATTCAATCTAACGGAGGGTGAAGCTTTAGCAGTTCATTCTCTTGGCGATCCTACTCAAAACGTCACAGACAAGGTCGAATCTTCTGGATCAGAGAATGCTGCTTCTTTGGATTCTAGTATATACCATGGAGACCCTAATCTCCCAAAAAATTAGCTGAACTAGTATCTCGAGAAATCTCCAATGAAGTCGTGGATTAACCGTGTGAGAGATGTATAAACATAGCTGTTGGTCCGTGCTTTCTGGCCAAGTATTCACACAAACCCAAGTAAACGCGGGTGTTTGTTAGGCACGTTCGGCTTAATGTGATGAACAGAACTAATTTGTCAGATCATCTATTCACCATGATGAAGATCGAATATACATCTTAGAAATTGATCAAACACGGATCAAAGAAGAAACAGTAATACTTTTATTAATTCATAGGACTCAGCAGGGCTCCTCCCCTTAACCTAGGAGATTTAGAAACTCATACTGAAGTAAAATACAATGTAAACGTGTATGGTGACTCAAAAGAATCAAAGAAGATTTGAATTACATAAATAAAATCCCTTAAATACTAAATAGATGACTAGTAAGGGTAAAACAGTCTATTTAGTGCTAAAATTCACTGATGGGGCCCACTTGGTGAGTGTTTGGGATAAGCTTTGATGAGATCCATGTGCTATAAGGTCTCTTGGGTATGGGACGCCAGCTAGGAGGTCCTTTTTGGGCGTTTGTACATTGGTCTCTGCTCTTTGGGCGCTGGACGCCTAGAAGGGGGCAGGTAGTTGGCGCTGGACGCCAGTTTTGGGACTTCTAGTTTGAAGCAAAGTATAGACTATTATATATTGCTGAAAAGCTCTAGAAGTCAGCTTTATATAGCCATTAAAAGCGCTCCATTTGGGCTTCTGTAGCTCCAGAAAAGCTCTTCCAAATGAAGGCAAGTCAGATCCAAACAACATCTACAGTGCTTTCTCTGTCTCTAAATCAGACTTCTGCTCTAGCTCCTCAATTTCAGTCAGAAAATACCTGAAATTGTCTAAAAACACAAAAACTCATAGTAGAATCCAAAAATGTGAATTTAACACTAAAACCTATAAAAACTTAATAAAAACTAAACAAAAACTACTAAAAACTGTATGAAAGTGATGCCAAAAAGCGTATAAAATATCCGCTCATCACTTTCCCAATCCTCCGAGTCACCAGTGGAACAACCCCCCTCACACCTCCACGAAGAGGGGTCTCTTAGAAAACATACACATACAGTTCAAGAAAGAAAAACACAAATAGAGGTACAATTACAGCAAGTAAAACAAGTAGCAGATAAGTAGAGTTAAGCAATTAGGCAAACCAAAACAGTACACACTTAAACAAAATATACAAATACACACGATGTATGCCTGTGCTATAGTTGATGAGTCTCATCTGTCGATTATACAGCCAACCTGACATGTCCTGGTAGCTAACCATTGGACAATTCATTTGTGCGCGCATCCCCAAGCTTAAAAATTATATCCATGGAGTCAAACTCCAAGCTCAAATATAATATTCCTTGGAGTCAAACTCCAAGCTCAATAATATAATATCCATGGAAAAATCCCAAGCTCAAATTTATATATATATGCATGCCCATGTGGGAATCTGGGGAGTTAAAGTACCCAGTCACATCTTGCGACAAAGGGTCAATAATTAATCTCAAAATATACAAACCACATAATAATCTTTTCTTTTTAAAATAACACTTCAAATCAAATCTTCAATTTTTGTAAAAATTTTGGCAGCATCTCTTCTAAAACTCAAACTTCTGCCACTCTTCAAGGGTCCTAACCACCAAACCAAATACCTCTCAGTCATTCAAATTATTTTTAGTATCAAATTATTTCAAAATCAAACCAATTCTAATATTAAATCTTTTTCCAAAATAACAAACTCTAATAACAAATTGCTTAAAAAATCAAACCACACATCTCTCTACCATTCCATTCCATTCTATTCAATTTCAAAAACTCACCATCAATCCTCAACACATTAAGAATCTTCGTTATTTTTTTTATACTTATCAAAGACATAATCCAACATATACAAATTCATTCATCTTTTATACACACATCATATACCATATACATAATCCATCAATAATTCATTCAGTTCATTCCTATCTTAAGGTCTTCTAGCCTAAGTTTTCACTTGACATTAAACATTAACTACAAAAAACCAAAACCATACATTAGTTGATTCCTCCCTAAGCTCGAAACACCTCAAAAACCTCTCCTTTCACAAGCTCCAAGCTTCCAAATGTCAATTCCTCAAGCTTAATCACCCGAATTTTGTTCCAACCCGCCCAACTGAACTCCAAATCAACAAGAACACAATCTAATTCACACAATATCACTATAATCATCATAGGATTCACTAATTCAATAATTCACAAGGGTTCAACAGTTCTTTAACTTACCTACAGATCAATTGGACAAAACCCAATGATTATCTGCTATTAGAACTCATCTAAACCATCAAAATCTTTCAATTTCTCAATACCTAAACTCAAAACCCACAAAATTTAGGAAAGGAAGAATTGAGAAATAAATGTAAATTTCTTACCACTTTGTTTGGGTAGAATTGAAGAGAATTCCAAGACGAACACATGGCTACTGATGGTTCGTCAATCGGAGCTCTGGATTGGAAGATAAATAGAATTGAAATTGGAACAAGGGTTTTGATTCCCCTTCGCTCCCCTCTTTAATTTCCCAGCATGTTTCATTATGAAACAAGGGAAGAAGAGTGAGGCTCTTATTAATTGTGGGCTTGGGTTGGGCTTTGGGCCCGGTTCAACTGGTTTAGTCTGTTGGTCTCATTTTGGACCAAAATTTTTAAAATTAGTGTCAAAATTCGTATTTTAATTATTTCTTCCATTCTAAATTATAAAATTTAATTTTCTAATTTCTTTAGATAATAATTAATTTATTGACTAATTATTTATTAATTTTGCAGGTGTTACAGATGACACCACAACAAAAATAGTATTTCGATGTGAGGATCCCACTTGTACTTGAAGTGTCACTAACACTTTTGCATCGGTTACTGAAATGTTAGTGGCAACCAAATCATTAAAATGTTTTCCCACCTTCATCAACATTGTTTCTGGCAACAAACTGATCGTTGCCCCTCCATCGACTAGAACTTCGTTAACACAAATGCCACTCATAAAAGCAGTGACCTGTGACGGTCAAAAACGTGACTTTTGTTTTTCAGTGGGCTTTTGAAAGTATCCCAATTCATCCTTTACCCGAATAAAGGCAAAAGCCTCTTCATCTTCTACATCATAATCTTCATTTGGGTTTCCTTCATATTCACCCAAATATTCAGTTGGTATAATAAAATTGGTGCTTACCATCTCTTCATCACCCTCTTCAAAATACTCTTCATCTAGATCGACATCTTTTTCTTTGTTATTGATTGGGGCTACGACAACAACCTTACCCTTTTCGAACTTAGCTAGTGATGGGATTTTCTTAGGAACCATTTCCCCATCAGACGAGAAAACTACTCGTGAATGAACAAAAGTGGTTGCCCATTGCCTTTGTCATTCGATGGATCTCTTTGCCTAATTTGACGTCCATTCCTTCTTCCTCAATTTCTCCTGTCCCGTCCTCGAGGATATGGATAATGACCATGGAAAAAACCTCGATGACCTCTCTGAGGATTACGCCTATATTGTGCATCTTGATTACGAAACTCCTGATAATTTTGAATTTATTGCACACCTAAATCTTGAGAACGATTCATTGGAGAGGGAAAATTCCTTTGAAGGACACTAGATTTTCTCCCTCCTGCCTTCGAGGAGGCCGTCTTTGTCAAACTTGTTCTTTCTTATGAGTCAACTCTTTTTTCATTGTCTCTTTTTCGAATATAGCTGCAGCATTAGCATCAAAAATAGCATTACATTGAGGACATAAAGACACATCTCGATCTTTCACCTTTTGTTTAATCAAAAACTCTAAAAATCCTTCACCAACACCAGGATATACTACCCAAACATTAGTTTCGAAATCCCCCAGAGAAGTATCGAACTTAGGAAAAACCAATCATATTAACCCCAAAAAGGGCTCCACAAAATTTGCGCCAGCATCAAAGGGATCAGAATTAACCTTCATGTCCTTTTTTCCATTATCGAACTTTAACCTCCCTTCCATAATCGCTTCCTGAATCAAGTCCCTGAAACGGAAACAATTATTAGTTGAATGGCTAGTTGCTTAATGAAACTTACAATGAGGTTTTCCCTTTAAATCTTTTGTCAAAAGGAATGTTTTACCCTCTAGCAAGATCAACTGTTTATCTTTAAGCAACACATCAAATATTTGATCAGATTTTGAAATATCAAAACTAAATTTCTTTCCACTCTTATATTTTTTATCATTAGATCTATCAACATTTGCTATTTTCTTAAGCAAAGAGCATACATAAGGTGGTCCCTTCTTTAATTCAGCCAAATCAATTTTGGAAAATTCAAAATCGGATTCCTTACTTGAGGATTCCATTTCAACATATGAAACCTTTTATTTTCGAGAAAATGATTTACTTTTCAACCTTTTTTTAATTTTTTAACTTCTTTGTTTCTTTCTGGAGAATCTCTACTTGACGAACCCTTTCTACCAAATGAGCCAAATCAGGAATATGAATATTAAGCAATTTTTGAGGCATATAAAAACCTAAATCTATAATGGCTATTTTAACTACTTCACTTTCAGGAAAAGATATATAACATTGATTTCGAGCATTTTTAAAACGAATGATGAAGTCATTGATTGATTCTCGATTTTCCCGTTTTAAAGCCAGCAAGTCAGTGATGGCCATATTCAACTCTCCTTTAAAGAATTGAGCGTGAAACACACTCTCTAGTTGTGCCCATGTTCCAATTGAATTAGTCCTAAGATTAGAAAACCATGTAAATGCATTGTTTATTAAAGAAAAAGGAAAAAAATTCATCTTTAAATTTTTATCATTCGCGTGCTAAGCGATATGCTCAGTAGTCGATTCACCAACTTTGCCAGCAAACTTCATTGCTATTTTAGGATTTTTTTACTCCCCTAGGCACTTTTGTTGCTTGTACCGTGGCAGGAAAAGCTGACACAAAATACGGTTGATTCATGAAACCTACATTGAGTCTGACCCTATTGCGTATATCTTCAATGATTCTAGTAACCTAATATCTCTCACCATGACGATTGGCTCTTTCGAGCTAGCACATCATCTGCTTTTTGGTCTCGATGAAAAATTCGAGGATTATCTCTTTCAAAATTCATATCATTTCCCATATTTCTAGGCATTCCATCCTCCTGATTCATTTGTAAATTTTGATCACCTTCATCATAATCAACAATTCGAGCAATTCTTTCTACTTGTCTAGCAAGGCGCTCAAATTTTGATTCATGATTGATGGGGGAAAAATCGTTGGTAAAGAATTTCACAAAAATATCGCGTTGCAAGTATAGTTCTAAACTGACAATTAAACCTCAATCAAATTTAATTTGTTTGTCACTTAAGCAAACCTAATAAAATTAACCAAAGTATTAAACCTCGGGTCATCTCTCAAGGAATTGCAGGGAAGTGTGATTTATTATTGGTTATGAGATTGTATCTTTTTGGGTTTTGTGATGGGAAACAAGAAAGTAAAAATGGCAAGAAAATAAACTAATAAATGATAAAGCTCTTAACAAGGAAAGAGAATTAGAAGTCCTATCCTAATTATCATAATCAATTGTGATGGTAATTGCCTTTTGCTCTCACTTAGTTAACGTCTAACAATGAAGGAAAGTCAAGTGAGCAAAATCAACTTAAGTTCACAAGTCCTAATCAAAGACTAGATTTAGTGAAGCCTAAGCCAACTAGCAAGTCTCAATTACTAATTAACAAAAGACTTTTGATAACTCAAGAGTCTCTAAATAATCAATCTAAAGCAAGAGCATAAAAATCTAAATTAAAACCCAACCAAGCATTTTATCAAACACTTGGAAGACACAAAGTAAAACAATAGAGAATTAATAAGTAATGATAAAATCTAAAATCAACAATTGCATGGACTCAATAACATAAATGAAGAGAGAAGCAATAAACATGAAATACCTCAAATTGCATTAAAAAAGAAATTGAATCTAACATGGAGAGTTCATAAACTAAATTGGAAAAATAAAGACATCAATAAGAGAAAATAAACTAAGATACTAGAAGAATAGAATGTAGAAGAGAAACTAAATTAAAGCAATGTAGAAATCTGAATTTGAGAATAACTAAAACTAAACCCTAAAACCTAGAGAGAGAAGAGAGCCTCTATCTCTAGAAAACAACATCTAAAACCTAAAATTGTGTGTATGAGAAGTGCCCCCTTGATTTCCCCACTCTGCAGCCTATAATCTGTGTTTTCGGGCTTAGAACTAGGCCGAAAAGAGCCTAGAAATTGCCCCTAACATTTTCTGATATCTGCAGCATGTGACGCTTTGTCACACGTACGCATCGCTCACGCGTACGCGTCGCTTGAATCCTGCGCCAGTCACACGTACGCGTCGTCCACGTGTGTGCATCGCTGCCAGCTTCTCAAAAATTTATTTTCTTGTGTTCCTTACACTTTTGCATGCTTCTTATCCATCCTCTAAGCCACTCCTGTCCTATAAGTCCTGAAAACACTTAATACACATATCACGACATCGAATGGTAATAAGAGAAGATTAAAATGATTATATTTAAGGCCAAACAAAAATGTTTTCAATCATAGCACAAAATTAGGAAGGAAAATGTAAAACATGCGAATTATATGCATAAGTGTGAGAATAATTGATAAAACCCACTCAATTCAATATAAAATAAACTGTAAAATTGACCAAATCATGATGACTTTCATCGACATGTTCTCAAAAAGCAACCATCGAACTAGGAGCATTTGATATAGAACCCAATTGATAATCTCGAGAAAAATAAGAATACAATGGAGGCCCTGGGTTACCACCAAAACTTGATGAATTTTCAAATCTAACTGGAGGAGCATATCCAAGTGGAGTGTAACCTGGAAGAAGGTCATAAGGAGGCCAACCGGCAGTTAATGGTGGTTGAGTTATAGCAATTCGTAGATGTAGATTTCGTCCACTATTCTGAACTGTGGGGGTTAATAACTGTTACATTCTCCCCAATTGTACTATTTTCCACGTGTGACGATGTCTCCGTCGGAATTGGTGCAACCACAACAACATTATTGTTTGCAAATAATTCAACATTAGTATTGGAAACTTCTTCTGCCATTCGAATAATCTTGACACTTCTAAGTTGTATGCACTTGCTCATTTCAAAATACTTTTTTGACACATTTAAATTTTAAAACTGTTCTATTGTATGTGCCAATTTATTTTATCGATTTTTAACAAATCGAAATGGTTCAACTAATGATCTGTGAGTGACACCTACTTCTCTTATGAGTACCGATTTTTGAAAGTGAAGCAAAGATTCTCTCAATTGAATAAAACAATAAAAGAAAATATGAAAAGAAACCAAAGTAAATTTGAAAGTAAAATGATTGGAATTGAAAACAATAACATTGAATTTAAATAAAGCGGTAAACTACTTTTGACAAAATCGAAGGGCTTTAAAATTGAAAATGAAATGCTGAATCTTAAAAGAAAGCAGAAAGAGTAAACTTGCTGGAAAGATAAATTTGTAAGAAAAATAAAGATTACAAGAAATTTAAATGAAAAGTAAAGACATGTGGAAGGAATTCTAATGAAAAGAAAGCTCTAAGCAGACTCAGAAATTCGCTGGGGATGTGAGTGCGCGAGAGTATTTTCTGATAAGAAATTTCAACCCTTTTATCTTCGATCTTTCACCTATTTATAGAAGTCTTCGACCAATCAAATTCAAATATAACTCCCACATGCATTAATCTTTGAGTAACTATTCCCACTCTTTTGTACAACATAGGTAACTATTAACAATCAGCTTCACATGTTCTTTTTCTTCGACCAGGTTTATCAATTGAATTCTACCTCTTCTCTTCGATGAATCCTTTTCGATAATAATTACATTCTTTGAAAAAATATTTATCGTA
Organism: Arachis duranensis; assembly: GCF_000817695.3. Taxonomy (NCBI): domain Eukaryota; kingdom Viridiplantae; phylum Streptophyta; class Magnoliopsida; order Fabales; family Fabaceae; genus Arachis; species Arachis duranensis. Next base: position 99,302,716 of record NC_029774.3, on the reverse strand, counting down.
CCTCAAATTTGATGTCTTCAAACTTATATTTTTTGACCCACAATATCATTAATATCTCAAATCAAATCAAGTAAAGTTTTTGCCGCACATATAAAATTTTGTACCTTTCAAAATCTATCTATATACTTATATATCTTTTCAAACTGTTTTAACTCTTAAATTAATAAGTAGTTTTATTATTTTATAATATAAGTCTATCTTTAAGTATTTTAAAATAATATTTAAATAAAATAAAAAAGACCGAAGTCAGGCTATTTGATAAATCAAAATTTAATTTTAAAAATAAAATAAAAGATTGTTAAATGTACTTTATCCTATTAGAAATTTCAGGACATTACTATATATAAAGGCCAAAATTAAAAGAATTTACAATTAATTTGTTGGTGAAGAAAAAAAAGTAAAACTTTGGATTGACTAGAGAGAACAAAGATGCAACACGATCTAACATGCATGAACAGAAGTATTATAGTGAGGCGAAGATGATTACAACAAGTCTTATAGTGAGGCGATGTTAATGGCAGTATACTTAAAGAAAGAGAGCGGGGTTAGAGTAAAAGATGGGTTGATCCCTTCTTTGTTCCTTCGAGTGAATTTGAGATTCTGGCCATATCGAAGATCACTTATGGTGATACCGGTTACCACTTCTATAGACAAAAGCACCTTGCAGTGTACAATCCTATAAAGAAATTCAACCGTAATCAAGACAAGTCTATCAAAAATAAAATAAACAACTAGTTTCTAATAAACAAAAATTAAAGAAGCAACATAAAAGTAAGTCCAAAATACCACCTTAGCAACAATGATAGATCATCTCCTTCTAAATTTGTGAACACTAGTTCTTTAAAATTGTTCTTTTGTTACTTCTGTGTGTAGCGGAGCAACAACATAAACGAATTTAGAGACAATCTTCATCACTTTTATCTTATGTAATCCATCTCTCAATAGCCATATATACACGCATGCCCAACTTATATATATTTTCGTCTTGTCACATACTCAATATGGAGGTTTACCTTTCACTAATGTTTATTGTAATTAACTAATTATGGATAAATTATTTTATTATAATAATATAGACAAGTGTAATTGTTTGTCCAATGTAATATTGATCAAGTTCTTGAAAAAATATTTGAATTTACATGTATAAATACACACAAATATATAATAATTTTGGTGATTTAATTTTAGTGTATATATAATATTTATACAAATATAAAAAATTAATCATCATTTATTTATATATATTTATATGCATTGCACATGTAATATGACCTCCAAAATAATATTTTCCAACATAATAATCAATTTTTTTCTAATTGAGTAATCAAACTTTGCCATAATAAAATATTCAAAATTTTTTTTGAACATAAAATTTATTCACCAATAAATTTTTGTGTTTTATTTGTATCTTGACTATAAATATGAATTTAGTTTAATTATATTATTTATAAATATAAATTATGGAAAATGAACACATAGATAATTTTGTCAATAATATTATTACATTTTGTAGATAGTTTTTTTAAAATATTGAATTTCTATTTTGCACTACAATATTTTTAGTCTATTACAACATGTGTTTAAGATAACACTTTAAAAAAGTTACCTAAACTATATATAAACAACGCTTTATACTAGTGACAAAAAATAAAGCTATAACATCGTATTTTTTTTATCAACAGTCTATTCGTATTTTTTATCAACAGTCTATAAGTGATGTCTTTTGATAAATTAAAACGAAGACACTTATCAAGTGTTGTTCTATCAAATACACATAAATAATTATTATAAAGTTAATATATTATTTTATTTAAATGTCGTTTTTAAATTTATTTTAAACTTATTTTTTAAGTGTTGTCTAAAATTCTTAATACCTCTCTTAAAAATTAAATCTTATAACTGGTGTTAGTTTGGATCAATTTTTTTAGTAGAAAAAATATCCCTTTTAATAAAATATTTTATTCAATGTAAGATCTATTTAGATACATCTTTTAAAAAATGTACTTTTATTAAAAAAGTAAATTATTTATTTTTTAAAAATTAGCAATACCTTACTTTAAAATAAAAAAGATATTTTTAATATTTAAAAATTCTTTTTAAAATGTCTATCCAAACTCACTACTATTTTAAAGTTGATGTTCAATTTTTATAATTTTTAAAATAAAATAAATCCAACTTAATAAAAAAAAGAAAAAGCAACCTAGTAATAAAACACAAGGTTAATATTCGAATTTAGAAGAGAACGACCAAAAGAGGATTAGGGTTCTACGTTGCACTAGAAAAGGTGGGAGAAGAAGAAAGAGAAGAGAGAAGAAGGGAGAACTGTCATCGAAGGAGAAAGAAGAGAAAGGAGAAGAAGATGATGGAGAGAGAAGTTGAGCCATCGCCACTTTCTTCACCTCCGGCACCATTTCTGCCTTGTGCTTCTATTGTCGTTTCTACCTTGTGCTGCAATCCCTCTTTTCTGCTCGCCGTCATTGTGTTCCTCATTGCTTGAGCTCACGCCATGCTCTGCTCTGCTCTGCTATGTTCTTCTGCTCACACCGTTCTGAAACATTTAATCTGCTCTGCCATTCTGAAACTCTGCAATGCTCCACCGTGGTGCCGTTGACGTGGCAGAAACTGGCAAGTTAAGAAATTATTAATAGAAATACGTTGCAAGTACAGTCCTTAACTAGCCGAAAATCCGCTTATCAATTTAAAAAGGGTTGTCACAAAGATTAAAATTAAAATATTGGGAGTATGAATCCCAGGTCGTCTCCCAACGAGTTGCAGAGAGATGTGCTATTTTATCAATCAGGTGTTTTCAGAAATGGTTGAATTGATAAACAGGAAATTAAAATAGAGAATTTAATTAATTCTAAATAAAGGCCTTGACTGGGAGTAGATTAGTTGGAAGCCCTATTCTTGTTGAAGTACTCTCAAGATTAATTGATAATTGAAGGTTGTTCTGTTTAGTTACCCCTTACTAGGTAAGGGAGAGTCAAACACGTTGGAATGCTGTTTCTGTTCACAAGTCCCAATCCGCTCATTGAAAAGGATTAGTGTCTGTGAATAGAGGGCATTCGAACAATGAACCCAATTATAATTATCCTTTCAAGCATCCCAACTCAAGGGTTCCTTTCAATCCACTCCCCATCAAGTTAGGGAACTACTCGCTCATTGTGAATGTAGAATGAAGAGAGGATTTTTGCGTGGTCTAAGAATCTTTACAATTAAGTACTCGTTGCAAGTATAGCTCTTAAACCAACAAAAGTCCTTTCTTACAAACATTTTGGTTGTCACAAGTAACAAATCCCTTTTTAAAATTGATAACCGAGTATTTAAACCTCGGGTCGTCTTCTCAAGGAATTGTAGGGAGGTATGTTCTTATTATTGGTTATGAGTTTGTAAATTGGGGGTTTTAAGAATGAGGAACAATTATGATGAATGACAAGTAAAATAAATAATTGACTGTAAAGCAAACCCTTTGGCAAGGTATGAGAAATTGGAAGTCCAGACTTAGTTATTCTTATCAATAATAATGAAAGTTGAATCTTAATTCCACTTAGTTAACCTTTGCTAAAGCAAAAGAAAGTCAAGGGACTAATTAGTTTGACCTTCGAATCTTATTTATTTCCTAAGAAAAGGTTGGGATTATTGAAGTTCAATTCAATTAGCAAAGATAACAGTTATCAATTATGTTGAGCTAAGATAACTCCTGAGTTACTGATTTCTTAACCAAGACCAAAAAGGTGGAAAGCTGAATTGAAATCATAAATCTAAAAACATCTCAATAATGTATAATCCTAACATGAAAGGTTCATAAGCCAATTTGGCAACACAAATCAAATACCAATAAAAGCATTAAAGTATCTAAAATAAGAGATAAATATAAAGTAAAGGAAATATTGAACCTGATGAAGAGTCGAATTAAATCCTAATTTCTAAAAATCCTACCTAAATCCTAAGAGAGAGGAGAAAACCTCTCTCTCTAAAAACTACATCTAAAACTAAAATTATGAATTATGAGAGCATGATGAGTCTCTGCAAGTTCCCTGACATTAATCTGTGTTTCTGGGCCGAAAACTGGGTTGAAATGCGGCCCAGAATCTCTGCCAGCGACTTTTGTAATTCTACAGATCACGCACGTCACGCGATCGCGTCATCCATGCGGACGCGTCATTCGCGTTTTTTCCTGCCACGCGTTTGCGTCGTCCACGCTTCCGCGTCACTTGTGCTTTTCCAATCCGCGCGGTCACGTGAACCATGCGACCGCGTCACTGCGGATTCCTTTCTTCCGCGCGGTCGCGTCGCTGACGCGTACGCGTCACTTCTCGCTGGTCATCTCCTCAATTTCTTGTGTTCCTTCCATTTTTGCAAGCTTTCTTCCCAATCTCCCACTCATTCATGCCCTATAAAGCCTGAAACACTTAACACACAGATCAAGGCATCGAATGGTAGTAAGAGAGGATTAAGATTAGCTAAATTAAGACCAAAGAAGCATGTTTTCAATCATGTAATAATTTTAGGATGGAAATATAAATTCATGCTAATTATATGAATAAGTGGGTAAAGACCATGATAAAACCACACAATTAAACACATTGTGAACCATAAAATAGTGGTTTATCAACCTCCTCACACTTAAACATTAGCATGTCCTCATGCTAAACTCAAGGAGACCAAATAAATGAGTAGGAAAAGGCAAGATTCATGCAATGCAACCTATGAATGTGAATGCAACTATATGCTAAAATGATTCTACTTACTTGGTGAAAAAGTAAATAAATCTTTCAAGAATAAATATGAACTGGATTTCACTAATTCAAATCACAAAATACAATATAAATAACTTGCAAGAAGAAGATAGCTCATAAAAGCCGGAAACATAGAATTAAGCACTGAACCCTTATTAGTAGTATATATCATTCTAACTCTTAAGTGTCTAGGGTCAATTCTCTCAATTCTCTACTAATATTGCTTTCTATAGCTTGCTCTTCATCTAACAATCAACGAAAATTTAATGCACCAATACATAAATCAAGAGGTCTTTTAAGGGTTGTAATGGGGTTAGGGTCAAGGTAGGATTGTATTTGGCCAAGTGGACTAAAATCTGAATCCTTAATTAACATAAACTTTCCACCTAACTCAAGACAATCCATTTAATTAAAATACAAAATCCAACTTCCCATCAACTGTGTTTACTACATATTTATGCATTCTAAGTTTTGAGTACAGCTCATATGCATTGATTTCACTTATTTATTTAGGGGCATTTTATCCCCTTTTATTAATTGCTCTTTTCTTTTTCTTTTTCACTTTTTTTTATGCATATGATTAAAGTATTGAATGCAATAATATGTGCTCAACCATTATTGTGCACATTTTCACTAAAATATACAACACCCAATTATTCAAACCAAATATTTTCAAACCCAACTTTCCCACACTTAAATCATGAGCACTTTTACTAGTCTAAGCTAACCAAGGATTCAAATTAAGGACATTATTGTTTTCCGCTTAGAGTTAGTAATGTGCTAAAGTAGTGAACAAATGGGTATATTAGGCTCAAATTGGTTTGCAAAGAATAATGAAAGGGTAAGGCCATATGGGTATGTAAGCTTAGTGAAACAAAGGCCTCAATCATATCAGTGCATGCATACATCAAACAATGGAAATATAGAATTAAGCAAGACAAAGATCACAATTTTAGAGAGAAAAAACACACACCAAAAATAAAATATTGGTTGATAAAATGCAACCAATCAAATAGGCTTAAAATCTCACTGGTTTTGTGTGTTCGAGCTCTAAACCATGTTCCAAAATAAGATTTCTTCAAACAAGTTTTTCAAAGAGTTTTATTCAAATTAGTGAAATACTATAAAAATTTCTTGAAAAAGAAAATATTACTTTAACCAAGTGGTAAAATATGCACAAAAAAGAAACATGCAATCAAACATGCAAATGCAACAATGAAAAATAAAAATTGGTGTTGAGAAGGGACTAACTAACCCGTGGAGATCGGTATCGACCTCCCCACACTTAAAAATTGCACCGTCCTCGGTGCATGCTGAGACGTACAGGTGGGCGGGTGCTATGGTTCCTCAGCCGATGCTCGTTGTAGAGTCTTTCTCTTTACTCCTCCCGGTGGCCAGCCTGAAAAAGGGAGAAGAGAAAGGGACATGAAGTCAAAGGGATAGAGCAAAGAAGAGGGCGGTACGAGTGATAATCATGCCAAGTAAGGAAAATAGTGAATGAAAGACATGGTCGCAATTCCATGTGATCAGTTCATCAATGGAAATATAGCAAGGCATGGGGAGTATTGGATGCAGGATGTTTATTAGCATGCCGGCAAGGGCATGAGTAGCATAGATCAAGCATCAAAAGATTTAATGTATTGTTAGTCGTGAGAAACTAACAATAACGTTTGTATTAACAATTATATTTAATTAATAAAATAGTAAAGGGAATTTGTGAAAAGCAAGCATTGAATAATAGAATAGAATAATGTAGAAAAGTGCATGATGTCATACGGTGTTTTTGACAAACATAAAGCATGCATATTAAATAAGGTATGAAAAGTATTAAATTGAACATGCAAGCACCCTTTAAAAAAATGATATATAATTGTCAAATAATCCACAAAATATAGAAAAAAAATAATGACCCAAATAAAATTCCAACACCAATAAAAATAATGCAATGAATGAAAGTATGCAGTTAATTAAAAGAAAATGAAAGATAAGAAGAATGAGAAGGGAAAGAAGGGAAAAAGAAGTAAGTAAGAAAGGAGGGAGGAAAAATGAGGGCTGGGGAAGAAAAGATAAGATATTTGGATAATTAGGATAAGTTGTGCGGCCTAAGCTACGCGGATGCGTGGGGCACGCGGTCGCGTGACTTGCGCTTATACAGATTGACGCGGTCGCGTCGGTCACGCAGTCGCGTGACCTGTTTTATGCCACTGGTGCGAGGGTAGCACAACTATCTGTTCAAAATCATTAATTGCCAAAAATTGAGTGACGCAATCGCGTGGGACACGCAGTTGCGTGAGTGGCCATTATGAGGATATGACGCGGTCGCGTCGGTCACGCGGCCGCGTGGGAAGAATTGTGCGTTTAGCACCAATCCAACACCACTCTAGCACAACTTTCGGTCGTGCACCTTTTCTACGTCGAATTCCAGGGCACGCGGCCGCGTGAGTGACGCGGTCGCGTGGGAGGCCAGTGTTCTCACTCGACGCGGACGCGTGAGCGACGCGGTCGCGTGGGTCAATTTGTGCCAAAGGCACGCCTCCAGCCACGATTTCGCGTGACTCTCTGTCCAAC
>NC_029774.3:99293491-99295378 GCF_000817695.3 Arachis duranensis | reverse complement strand
ACGATCATACCATGGTGGGTTGTCTCCCACCTAGCACTTTTAGTTAAAGTCCTTAAGTTGGACAATTGAGGAGCTTCCTATTATGGCGGCTTGTGCTTGAACTCATCCAGAAATTTCCACCAATGTTTGGAGTTTCAGTAGCCTCCGGGGTCCCAAACAAGGCGCAGAAAGCCTTCAAGCAAGTTAAAACAAGTGACAAGGCCCCAAGAGTGTTGATTTCTAGATTGAATTCCGGGGTCCCAAATCTTGCTTTTGCACCCGTCTTCTTGTTGAGCAATATTGTTCCATCCGAATGGCAAACAGTCTGAATTCTCACTAAAGCAGCCAGACAACTTCCTAGACCCATTCAGTTGAGCTCTAAGCCAACCTTTGCGTTTAAATGTTGAGCACACAACCATGTTGAACCTTGCAGGATAAATCTTATCACTGACCATCTTCCTCTTACTCTTAATGCCATAAAAAGCTCTAAGTTGACCATCCGTCTCCAGTAGCCCATATTCAAGTGGGGTTAGAAAGCTAAGGGATATGAATTTTACCCACTTGAATGTTGTGAAGGATGATGGCAACTTAGGAGGAGGTATTTTTAATGAAATTACAAGCTCCACTCCCTTGTGCTCTTTGACAACGTCCACCTCTTTGCAAACTTCTTTGATTTTAACCTTGTCCTCTTGGTAACTTTCTTTTAATTCAAACTCTTCTTTATTGCGCACCAAGGGCATGGGAGGTTTTGCCTCTTTTTCTTGAATCTCCATCTCTTGATTAACCTCTTCCAAGTCTTCTATTATGACATGCCTTGGAGGTTGTACACCCACCTCAACATCAATTTCAAATACCTTGGAAGGAGGCTTTATGACTTGAATTTCCCATGGAGGTTCTGAATCTCCTAAATCTGCAACCGCTTCTTCCTCTTCAACAATTATGGCTTCCTCCACTTGTTCCAGTACAAAGTCATGCTCCTTACTGTCCACTGGAGTTTCTAGTGTCTCCTTCATGCTACGTTCTTCATTATATTCTCCATATGAAGCCATGGGGGTTCCTTGAGTGTCTGAATGTCTAGAAGGTAATTGATTTATTGCTTGATCCAATTGATGAAGGGTTGCATGAAATTGATCTACTATTTCCTTGAGACGATCCATTGACTCTTATTCCATTTCAATATCATAACTGGGATCATCTTGCTCTTCGATTGATGGATGTGGGTGCTCTTCCATGGATGGTGGTGATGAAATGGGTAGATCATTATATGGTTGAAAAGAAAGTGCACTAGAGCTTGAGGGTTGATTGTTGAAGGTATTCGGTGGTCCGATTTGGGCGGCGAGAGCTTGTATAGTAGAGTTTAGATCGGTAAATGCTTTCTCCATGGAGGTTTGGGGTGGATAAGAGGGTTCATTTGTGGGGAGAAAAGGTTCATAACACGGAAGTGGTTCCTCTTGATAAGGATATGGAGATGGTATATATTGAGGTGGTTGTTTTAGGTATGGTTCATATGGAGGTTGGTGTGGTGAATGAGGATTGGGGTCATATGGAGGTAAATGGTGGAAAGGGACTTGTGAGTGTGGTGGTTCAAAGTTATGTTGTGAGGATGGTCTCTGAGCATACGGTAGGGCTTGTTGGTAGCTACAAGGCGGTCCACCAAATCTATCAGTTGGGCATGCATTGTAAAATGGTCTTTGTCTATGATATCTAGGAGGGTGTTGTTGCCTAAAGGGTTGATCAGATCCTCTTGGCTCCGTCCATCTTTGATTACTTTGACCTTGATGCATATTCCTATTATAGCTTCCTCTTCCTGTAACATAGTTATAACCAGACTCATAGCCAAAGGGGTGAGAGTTCATAGTAGTGAGAGAAAATAAAAACAAAAACTAACAAAAAGAAAATATTTTGAAA
>NC_029774.3:99288970-99293441 GCF_000817695.3 Arachis duranensis | reverse complement strand
AAACCTCGGGTCGTCTTCTCAAGGAATTGCAGGGAGGTATGTTCTTATTATTGGTTATGAGTTTGTAAATTAGGGGTTTTAAGAATGAGGAATAATTATGATGAATGACAAGTAAAATAAATAATTGACTGTAAAGCAAACCCTTTTGCAAGGTATGAGAAATTGAAAGTCCAGACTTAGTTATTCTTATCGATAATAATGAAAGTTGAATCTTAATTCCACTTAGTTAACCTTTGCTAAAGCAAAGGAAAGTCAAGGGACTAATTAGTTTGACCTTCGAATCTTATTTATTTCCTAAGAAAAGGTTGGGATTATTTAAGTTCAATTCAATTAGCAAAGATAACAGTTATCAATTATGTTGAGCTAAGATAACTCCTGAGTTACTGATTTCTTAACCAAGACCAAAAAGGTGGAAAGCTGAATTGAAATCATAAATCTAAAAACATCTCAATAATGTATAATCCTAACATGAAAGGTTCATAAGCCAATTGGGCAACACAAATCAAATACCAATAAAAGCATTAAAGTATCTAAGATAAGAGATAAATATAAAGTAAAGGAAATATTGAACCTGATGAAGAGTCGAATTAAATCCTAATTTCTAAAAATCCTACCTAAATCCTAAGAGAGAGGAGAGAACCTCTCTCTCTAAAAACTACATCTAAAACTAAAATTATGAATTATGAGAGCATGATGAGTCTCTGCAAGTTCCCTGACTTTAATCTGTATTTCTGGGCCAAAAGCTGGGTTGAAATGCGGCCCAGAATCTCTGCCAGCGACTTTTGTAATTCTGCAGATCGCGCACGTCACGCGATCGCGTCATCTATGTGGATGCGTCATTCGCGTTTTTCCTTGCCACGCGTTCACGTCGTCTACGCTTCCGCGTCACTTGTGCTTTTCCAATCCGCGCAGTCGCGTGAGCCATGCAACCGCATCACTGCGGATTCCTTTCTTCCGCGCGGTCGCGTCGCTGATGCGTACGCATCACTTCTTGTTGGTCATCTCCTCAATTACTTGTGTTCCTTCCATTTTTACAAGCTTCCTACCCAATCTCTCACTAATTCATGCCCTATAAAGCCTGAAACACTTAACACACAGATCAAGGCATCGAATGGTAGTAAGAGAGGATTAAGATTAGCTAAATTAAGACCAAAGAAGCATGTTTTCAATCATGTAATAATTTTAGGAAGGAAATATAAATGCATGCTAATTATATGAATAAGTGGGTAAAGAGCATGATAAAACCACACAATTAAACACATTGTGAACCATAAAATAGTGGTTTATCATAGAACTCATAACATATAAAAAGGAATTAAAGGAAGACATGATAAATAAAAGATGAAAAGGGATTAAATAAAAATATTATTCTATATTAATAACTTGTGAAAAAAATCCAATGTCAACTCTTGAGAGAATAATGATATGGAAGAATAAGTAAAAAGTAAATAGCAAAGTATAATGACTAGTACCGGAGGTGGCCTCTTCTCTAAAGCTAAAAACCAAAATCTTCCAAAAAATCCTAATTATGAATGTCAAGTGATAAAAACCTAGGGGAGGAACCAATTCAGATCTAAAACTAAAAATTATGTGGAATGAATTCTTCTTCTCTGTTTCTGCATGTTCCCTGGCTCTAGTCTGTGTTTCTGGGCCGAAAACTGGGTTGAAATCCGGCCCAGAAACTCTGCCAGCGACTTCTGAAATTCTGCAGATCGCGCACGCCACGCGGTCGTGTCATTCATGCGGACGCGTCATTCGGCGTTTTGCTTTCCCACGCGGGCGCGTCGTCCATGCCTCCGCGTCACTTATGCTTTTCCAATCCGCGCGGTCGCGTGAGCCATGTGGCCGCGTCACTTCTCGCTGGTCATCTCCTTAATTTCTTGTATTCCTTCCATTTTTGCAAACTTCCTTTCCAATCTCCAATTCATTCATGCCTTATAAAGCCTGAAACACTTAACACACAGATCACGGCATCGAATGGGATAAAGGAGAATTAAAATACTTAATTAAAAGTCTCTAGGAAGTAAGTTTTCAATCATGTAATAATTTTAGGAAGGAAATATAAATGCATTCTAATTATATGAATAAATGGGTAAAGATCATAATAAAACCACACAATTAAACACATTATAAACCATAAAATAGTGGTTTATAAACCTCCCCACACTTAAACATTAGCATGTCCTCATGCTTAGTTGAAGGAGATAAAATAAATGAGTAGGAACATGTAAAAACTCATGTAATGCAATGCAACCTATATATGTGAATGCAACTATATGATTCTTGTCCACTTGATCAAGAATAAATAAGCTCTTCAAAACAATTACAAATCAAGCTCCACTAATTCAATTCTCATACAGTAAAAATGGATAAAAATGCAAGAAGGTAGCTCATGAAAGCAGGGAACATAGAATTTTAAGCATTGAACCCTCACTGATGATGGATGTATATTCTAATCTCTCCAGTGTGTAGGGTAATCACTCTATCCTTCTCTAATCATGCTCCCAAAATTTTGTTCCTTTCCTAATCAATCAACAACATTTAATATACCAATGCAACATCATGAGGTCTTTTCAAGGTTGTAACGGGGCCAAGGTAAGGGTAAGGATACATATATGGTTAAGTGAGCTTATAAATTGAATCTTTAATTAACTCAAAATCTAACATAACCTATATATTTTATATAACTATGGAGTTCGTACCTAGCTACCCAGAATTCCCTTTCACATTCCATACTCATGTATCAACTGTTTATTTTAATTCTATCATACATGCATTGACCTTTGAATTCTTAACTCAACATTGGGGTATTTTTGTCCCCTTATTTATTTATTGAATATTTTTTTTAACATAGCTTATCAATGCACATGGATTTTTTATTTTCATAGTTTCACATGAGTAGGTGTCCAAATTCCCATTATATTATCATGACATATCCCCTTATTATCTTTTGTACCCACAATTTTCCATACTTAATTAGCACACACAATTCTATCTTAAGCTAACCAAAGATTCAAATTAGGGTATATAATTGGTTTTCTGCTTAAGGCTAGTAATGTGGTAAATTATAGAACAAATGGGATTTAAAGGCTCAAAGTGGCTAACAAAGGTAATTGAAAGGGTAGACTTAATTTGGATAAGTGAGCTAAACAATTAATGGTCTCAATCATATGCAGCATATAAATATATTAAACATTGGACATATAGGATAGAACAAAATATAGGTTACAATCATAGAGAAGTAAACACACAAGAATAAAACAAATATGGTTAAATAATGTAACCATGCATAAAGGCTCAATTCTCACAGGTTGAGTGTTCTTTAGCTTTAAAAATCATGTTTCAAATACAACTTCAAGCATATTTATCATAAGAGTTTTAATTAAAATTAGTGAAATTTTGTTCCAAAGATAGAGTTTTAGAAGAAACTTATTGTCTTTTCAATCAAGTAGAACATGCATGTAACTAATCTATTACTATGTAATTTATCCTATTCTACAAAAGAAAGAAAAACTAACTAAATATCCTAATTTATTGGTGTTTAGGGAAGAAAAATTACCTCCGGAAGTCAGGTGCTGACCGACCTCCCCACACTTAAGGATTTGCACCATCCTCGGTGCCATCTGTCAGGAATAGTGGTGGGCTGGTGGCAGTGTCTCCACAGTCGGAACCGTCGTGGCTCCCTGTGCTGGTGAAAGAAGTGGAGTCCGGAGTGCCTGGATCATCATCGGGTCTGTGATTGCCTATAAGTAGCTCCTTGAAGTGTTTGAAACGGCGGTGGTTGCGGCGCTCTCAGAGCTTTGCTTTCTTTTCTTGTTAGTCCAATCGCTTTAGTATTTGGTGCAGCAGCTGACTAGTAGATGGTGGAGGAGCTGCAGCATCCTCTGTGGACTGGCTGGTAGTGGCAAGTTGTGGCCTGAGATATCTCCTGTTAGGGACATACTGATCATCCTATGGAAAAGTGGGTTTGGTGTCTCCAGCTCTGTAGGATACTCCGGCTGCTGAGTGGTGGACGAAATTGTGATCACTATTCTTTAAGTTGTACTTTTATGGAATTTGAAATTGGCACGAGTGGACACAACTCCGTTCAACTAACCAGCAAGTGTACTGGGTCGTCCAAGTAATAAACCTTACGTGAGTAAGGGTCGATCCCACAGAGATTGTTGGTATGAAGCAAGCTATGGTCATCTTGTAGATCTCAGTTAGTGAGTGGAATCATAGAGTCAAATGGAATTAAATTGGATAAATAAAATAAATAAAAGGGATAAGAATACTTATGTAAATCAATAGTAGGAATTTCAGATAAGTGTGTGGAGATGCTGTGCTCCTCTTGAAACTCTGCTTTCACTACTCACTCCTCCTTCAATCCTTCTTATTCCTTTCCATGGCAAGCTGTATGTAGGGCTTCACCATCAGCGGTGGCTACTTTCAATCCTCTCGGGAAAATGATCCTATGCGGCTGTCACTCGCA
>NC_029774.3:99287367-99288345 GCF_000817695.3 Arachis duranensis | reverse complement strand
GTTCAACTCCGGATCATGACGTGTTTTTGGCGTTTAACTCCAGACAGCAGCATGTACTTGGCGTTCAACGCCAAGTTACATCGTCAATTTCCGAATAAAGTATGGACTATTATATATTGCTGGAAAGCTCTCGATGTCTACTTTCCAACTCCATTGAGAGCGCGCCATTTGGAGTTCTGTAGCTCCAGAAAATCCATTTCGAGTGCAGGGAGATCAGATTCCAACAGCATTAGCAGTCCTTTTGTCAGCCTTTTTCAGAGTTTTGCTCACGTCCCTCAATTTCAGCCAGAAATTACCTAAAATTACAGAAAAACACACAAACTCATAGTAAAGTCCAGAAATGTGAATTTAACATAAAAACTAATGAAAACATCCCTAAAAGTAGCTTGAACTTACTAAAAACAACCTAAAAACAATGCCAAAAAGCGTATAAATTATCCGCTCATCACAACACCAAACTTAAATTATTGCTTGTCCCCAAGCAACTAAAAATAAAATAGGATAAAAAGAAGAGAATATACTATAAATTTCAAAATATCAATGAATATTAATTTAATTAGATGAGCGGGACTTGTAGCTTTTTGCTTCTGAACAGTTTTGGCACCTCACTTTTTCCTTTGTAGTTTAGAGTGATTGGCGTCTCTGGGAACTTAGAATTTTGGATAGTGTTATTGACTTTCCTAGTTAAGCATGTTGATTCTTGAACACAGCTACTTATGAGTCTTGGCCGTGGCCCTAAGCACTTTGTTTTCCAGTATTACCACCGGATACACAAATGCCACAGACACAGGACTGGGTGAACCTTTTCAGATTGTGACTCAGCTTTGCTGGAGTCCCCAGTTAGAGGTGTCCTGGGTTCTTAAGCACACTCTTTTTGCCTTGGATCATGATGAGCGGATAATTTATACGCTTTTTGGCATTGTTTTTAGTATGTTTTTAGTATGATCTAGTTAGTTTTTAGTATATTTTTATTAGTTT
>NC_029774.3:99286088-99287086 GCF_000817695.3 Arachis duranensis | reverse complement strand
AAAGAAATAAAGAACAAGGAATGAATCCCCCTTTAGTGGCGTCTTCTTCTTGAAGGTCCAACAATGTCCTTAAGCTCTTCTATGTCCCTTCCTTGCCTTTGTTGCTCCTCCCTCATTGGTCTTTGATCTTCTCTTATTTCTTGGAGAATGATGGAGTGTTCATGATGTTCCACCCTTAATTGTTCCACATTGTGGCTCAAATCTTCTAAGGAGGTGTTGAGTTGCTCCCAATAGTTGTTGGGAGGAAAGTGCATCCCTTGAGGCATCTCAGGGATTTCTTGATGATGAGCTTCCTCATGCATCTCTTGAGAACCGTGCATGGCCTCTCTTGCTTGCTCCATCTTCTTCTTGGTGATGGGCTTATCCTCTTCAATGGGGATATCTCCTTCTATGATAACTCCAGCTGAGTAACATAGATGGCAAATAAGGTGAAGGAAGGCTAGCCGTGCCATGGGTGAGGGCTTGTCGGCTATTTTGTAGAGTTCATTGGAGATGACCTCATGAACTTCTACTTCCTCTCCAATCATGATGCTGTGAATCATGATGGCCCGATCCACAGTAACTTCAGATCGGTTGCTTGTAGGAATGATGGAGCGTTGTATGAACTCCAACCATCCTCTAGCCACAGGCTTGAGATCCAGTCTTCTTAGTTGAACTGGCTTGCCTTTGGAGTCTATTCTCCATTGGGCTCCTTCCACACATATGTCCATTAGGACTTGGTCCAACCTTTGATTAAAGTTGACCCTTCTAGTGTAGGGGCGTTCGTCTCCTTGCATCATGGGCAAGTGAAACGCCAACCTCACATTTTCCGGACTAAAATCTAAGTATTTCCCCCGAACCATTGTGAGATAGTTCTTTGGACTCGGGTTCATACTTTGATCATGGTTCCTAGTGCTCCATGCATTTGCATAGAACTCTTGAACCATTAGAATTCCGACTTGTTGCATGGGGTTGGTTAGGACTTCCCAACCTCTTCTTCGGATCTCATGTCGGATTTC
>NC_029774.3:99283968-99286015 GCF_000817695.3 Arachis duranensis | reverse complement strand
GGGATCACCTTCTTCTTTGCCACAACATCATAGAAGTGGTCTTGATGGCTCTTGGAGATGAATCTTTCCATCTCCCATGACTCGGAGGTGGAAGCTTTTATCTTCCCTTTTCCTTTTCTAGAGGATACTCCGGCCTTTGGTGCCATTGATGGTAATGGAAAAACAAAAAAAAAGCTTATGCTTTTACCACACCAAACTTAAAATATTGCTCGCCCTCGAGCAAGAAAGAAAGAAGAGAAGAAGAAGAAGAAGAGAATATGGTGGATAGGAAAAGAAGTAGGTTCGGCTAAGAGGGAGAAGATGGGTTTGTGTTGTGTGAAAATGAAGTAGAATGGAAGGGTATTTATAGGGAGAGGGGAGGGTGCATGTTCGGCCATTTTGGGTGGGAATGGGTGGGAAATTGCATTTTGAATTTTATGAAGGTAGGTGGGGTTTATGGGGAAGAGTGGGTTGATGTGAGTGGTGAAGGGGGTAATTGGGAAGAGGAATTGAGGTGATTGATGAAGAATATTGGGAATTGTGACATGGGGAATTCAAATCACAAAAATAGGATTAGGAGGTAAGGTGGGAATATAGTAGGTTGGGATCCTGTGGGGTCCACAGATCCTGAGGTGTCAAGAAATACCATTCCTGCACCAAATAGGCATGTAAAATGCCTTCGTGCATCATTCTGGCGTTCAAACGCCCATTGGTGCACGTTCTGGGCGTTCAACGCCCATGTAAAGCATGTTTCTGGCGTTGAACGCCAATTTCATGCTTGTTACTGGCGTTCAGCGCCAGTTTTTCCTCTCTGGGCACATTCCTGGCGTTCAGCGCCAGGTTGTTGCTTGTTTCTGGCGTTCAGCGCCAGAATGGTGCTCTGTTCTGGCGTTGAACGCCGGCCAGATGCATCTTACTGGCATTGAACGCCAGCCTGTGCGTCCTCCAGGGTGAAAAATTTTTTCTTCTGTTTTTGACTCTGTTTTTAATTTTTTTTTTATTTTTTCGTGACTCCTCATGATCATGTACCTAATTAAACACAAAAATAACAAAGAAACAAAATAAAATGAAATTAGATAAATAAAATTGGGTTGCCTCCCAACAAGCGCTCTTTTTAATGTCATTAGCTTGACAGTGGGCTCTCATGGAGCCTCACAGGTGATCAGGTCAATGTTGTATAGTTGCCAACACCAAACTTAGAGTTTGGATATGGGGTCTTAACACTAAACTTAGAGTTTGGTTGTGGCCTCACAACACCAAACTTAGAGTTTGACTGTGTGGGCTCTTCTTGACTCTGAACTGAAAGAAGCTCTCCATGCTTACTCTCTTTTGTCACAGAGGGATGGCCATGTGCCTTAAACACAAGGTAGTCCCCATTTAATTGAAGGACTAACTCACCTCTGTTGACATCTATCACAGCTCCTGCTGTGGCTAGGAAAGGTCTTCCAAGGATGATACAATCATCCTCTTCCTTCCTAGTGTCTAAGATTATGAAATCAGCAGGGATGTAAAGGCCTTCAACCTTTACTAACACGTCCTCTACTATTCCATAAGCTTGTCTCAAGGACTTATCTGCCAATTGTAATGAGAATAAAGCAGGTTGTACCTCAATGATCCCTAACTTCTCCATTATAGAGAGTGGCATAAGATTTATCCCTGACCCCAGATCACATAGAGCTTTTTCAAAGCTCATGGTGCCTATGGTACAAGGTATTAAGAACTTGCCAGGGTCTTGTTTCTTTTGAGGTAGAGTTTTCTGAATCCAGGTATCCAGTTCACTAATGAGCAAGGGAGGTTCATTTTCCCAAGTCTCATTACCAAACAATTTGGCATTCAGCTTCATGATAGCTCCTAAATATTGAGCAACTTGCTCTCCAGTTACATCTTCATCTTCTTCAGAAGAAGAATAGTCTTCAGAGCTCATGAATGGCAGAAGAAGATTTAATGGAATCTCTACGGTCTCTATAGGAGCCTCAGATTCCTTTGGATCCTTAATAGGAAACTCCTTCTTGCTTGAAGGACGTCCCAGGAGGTCTTCCTCACTAGGATTTTCGTCCTCCTCCTCCCT
>NC_029774.3:99281115-99283762 GCF_000817695.3 Arachis duranensis | reverse complement strand
GAGAAATTTGGGTGATTTCTCCATGATGGGTTATAGGTGTTTCCATATGGTTCACCCATGTAATTAACCTCTGCCATGGCAGGGTTCTCAGGATCATAGGCTTCTTCAGAAGCTGCCTCTTTAGTACTGTTGGATGCATGTTGCAGTCCATTCAGATTTTGAGAGATCATGTTGACCTGTTGAGTCAACACTTTATTCTGAGCCAATATGGCATTCAGAGCATCAATTTCAAGAACTCCTTTCTTCTGAGGTACCCCATTATTCACGGAATTCCTCTCAGAGGTATACATGAACTGGTTGTTTGCAACCATGTCAATAAGTTCTTGAGCCTCTTCAGGCGTTTTCTTCAGGTGAATAGATCCACCTGCAGAATGGTCCAATGATATTTTTGAAAATTCCGAGAGACCATAATAGAATATATCTAATAGGGTCCATTCTGAAGACATGTCAGATGGACATCTTTTGGTCAGCTGCTTGTATCTTTCCCAAGCTTCATAGAGGGATTCACCATCTTTTTGTTTGAAGGTTTGGACATCCACTCTCAGCTTGCTTAGCTTTTGAGGAGGAAAGAATTTATCTAAGAAGGCAGTGACCAGCTTATCCCAGGAGTCCAGGCTATCCTTAGGTTGTGAATCCAACCATATTCTAGCTCTGTCTCTTACAGCAAAAGGGAAAAGCACGAGTCTATAGACTTCAGGATCAACTCCATTCGTCTTTACAGTCTCACAGATCTGCAAGAACTCAGTTAAAAACTGATAAGGATCTTCAGATGGAAGTCCATAAAACTTGCAGTTTTGTTGCATTAAAGCAACTAGTTGAGGCTTAAGCTCAAAGTTATTGGCTCCAATGGCAGGAATGGAGATGCTTCTCCATCAAACTTGGACGTTGGCTTTGTGAAGTCACCAAGCATTCTCCTTGCATTATTATTATTATTTTCGGCTGCCATCTCCTTCTCCTGTTCGAAAATTTCTGAAAGGTTATTTCTGGATTGTTGTAATTTAGCTTCTGTTAATTTTCTCTTCAGAGTCCTTTCAGGTTCTGGATCAGTTTCAACAAGAGTGCCTTTTTCCCTGTTCCTGCTCATATGAAAGAGAAGAAAACAAGAAAAGAAAGAGGAATCCTCTATGTCACAGTATAGAGATTCCTTTATGTTAGTAGAAAGAGAAAGGGGTGGAAGAATCCAAACACAAGAGATATAAGAAGTTCGGATTCGTAGATGAAGAGAGGTGAAGAGAAGTGTTAGTAATTGATTAATTAAATAGAAGAAGAGAAGAGAGGGAGAAAAATTCGAAAATAATTTTTGAAAAAGGGGTTAGTATTTTCGAAAATTAAAGATGAATTAAAATTGAAATTAAAACTTGAAACAATTAGTTAATTAAAAAGAATTTTTGAAAAAGAGAGAGGTATTTTCGAAAATTAGAGAGGAAAAAGTAGTTAGGTGGTTTTGAAAAAGATAAGAAACAAACAAAAAGTCAAAGAGTTAGTTGAAAAAGATTTTGAAATTAAATTTTAAAAAGATAAGAAGATAAGAAGTTAGATAAGATATTTTGAATTCAAATTTTGAAAAAGATAAATTTTTTTGAAAAAGATGAGATAAAAGATAAAAAGATTTAATTTTAAAAATTTGAAATTGTTTACTTCACTAACAAGAAACTACAAGATAAGATTCTAAAACTTAAAGATTGAACCTTTCTTAACAAGAAAGTAACAAACTTCAAATTTTTGAACCAATCACATTAATTGTTAGCTAATTTTTGAAAATATGGTATAAAGATAAGAAAAAGATTTTGAAAATATTTTGAAAAATAATTTTGAAATTTTCGAAAATGATAAAAAAATGAAAAAGATATGATTTTTGAAAAAGATTTTAAAAAGATAAGATTTTTAAAATTGAAATTTTGACTTGACTTGTAAGAAACAACTAATTTTAAAAATTTTTTTGACCAAGTAACCCAAAATTTCGAAAATTTGGAGGAAAATAAGGAAAAGATATTTTTTTTATTTTTGAAAATTTTTAATGATGAGAGAGAAAAACACAAAAATGACCCAAAACATGAAAATTTTGGATCAAAACACAAGATGCATGCAAGAACACTATGAATGTCAAGATCATGATGAACATCAAGAACATATTTTTTGAAAAATTTTTGATGCAAAGAAAACATGCAAGACACCAAACTTAGAAATCTTTAATGCATGGAAAATATGAATGCAAAGATGCACATGAAAAATAACAAACAACACAAAACAAGAAATCATCAAGATCAAACAAGAAGACTTGTCAAGAACAACTTGAAGATCATGAAGAACACTATGAATGCATGAGATTTTTAAAAAAATTGCAAGAAAAATTTTAAAAGCATGCAATTGACACCAAACTTAAAAATTAACACAAGACTCAAACAAGAAACACAAAATATTTTTTATTTTTATGATTTTCTATTTTTTTTGTATTTTTATTAATTTTTTTTTCGAAAATATATTTTAAAAAAATGAAAAAGAAAAGAAAAATTTTGAAAAAGTTTTTGAAAAGAAAATTACCTAATCTGAGCAACAAGATGAACCGTCAGTTGTCCATACTCGAACAATCCCCGGCAACGGCGCCAAAAACTTGGTGGACGAAATTGTGATAAAAGAGTTTCAGGCA
>NC_029774.3:99273381-99280088 GCF_000817695.3 Arachis duranensis | reverse complement strand
GAGTTATGACGTGTTTTGGGCGTTCAACTCCGGATCATGACGTTTTTCTGGCGTTTAACTCCAGATAGCAGCATGTACTTGGCGTTCAACGCCAAGTTACGTCATCAATTTCCGAATAAAGTTTGGACTATTATATATTGCTGGAAAGCTCTCGATGTCTACTTTCCAACGCCGTTGAGAGCGCGCCATGTGGAGTTCTGTAGCTCCAGAAAATCCATTTCGAGTGCAGGGAGGTCAGATTCCAACAGCATCAGCAGTCCTTTTGTCAGCCTTTTTCAGAGTTTTGCTCACGTCCCTCAATTTTAGCCAGAATTTACCTGAAATCATAGAAAAACACACAAACTCATAGTAAAGTCCAGAAATGTGAATTTAGCATAAAAACTAATGAAAACATCCCTAAAAGTAGCTTGAACTTACTAAAAACAACCTAAAAACAATGCCAAAAAGCGTATAAATTATCCGCTCATCACTGAGATAAGATCAGAGACCAAGGTGAGGAAAGGTAGGTTGCCCGCAATCTGTACATGTTCCATAGCATTCCGGATATGTCTTGGTAAATTAAGAGGCTGGTCTGTGAGGATGCATTATAGTAGAGCGGCCATATCTGTGGTGAAGGAAGACTCATGAGTACTCGGAAAGACGTAATGGGACATAATCTGTGCCCATACGTGAGCCTCTAAGGTAAGTGCAGAAGCCGAGATTCCCTTAGGACAGGAACGATGGTATCCAAAGATCTATTTGCTGCCAGGTTGAGCGATAACTCTGAGAACAGCGTCCCAGTCAAAGGTGTATGCCTGGCATTTGATTGTGGCTTTTTGAAAGGCGTCCAATCCTTCTGGAGCAGGTGGAAGATCTAAGGCTCGCTGAATGGCTTCTTCTGTAATAGAGACTTGCTTCTGACATATATAGACAGACTGCAAGGTTGGCAGGTGGAAGTTGGAGTAGAACTCAACTACCCAAGAAAGATTGACCTGTCGTGGCTGTCTCTGTAAAAATCTCCAGTGTCTTTGTGCAATTTGCGGCTCAACAAAGGCGGCAATACAAGGCAGAAGGATGAGAAGGTGTTCGTTGTTGTAATTCCCAGCTGCCAGAATAGGAAACATCTGCTCACAGTAGCGATTCGGGAATCGTGCAGTGTCCTTTGCTGGGAAAGCTCTCTCCTTTTTATCAACCTTTATGATCCTTTTAATTCTTTTTGTTGAGGGCTTGACTGTAGTTGAAGAAGGTTCTGCCACTAATGCTCTTTTTGTTCCTTTCCTTGCTGTGGATTTGGGGTAGCTTTCTCTTTGCCTTTCTTAGTGGCCATTCTGAAAAAGGGAAGAGAACGTAAATTAAATTTAAAGAGATGAAGCAAGGAAGAGGGTTGAGTGAGTGATAGTCAATGCACGGTAAAGATGAATGAAGGGAACACATGGTCATGACAACATGTGAAAAGTTCATCAAAGGGAATAAAATAAGTGCATTAGAGGGTAAGTAGATGCAAGATATTTATTGGCATGCCGGCAAGGGCATGAGTAGCATAGATCAAGCATCACTACGTAACAAACTATCACGTTTGTATTGACAATTAAATTCACTTAATATAATAATAAAGGGAATTTGTGAAAAGCAGGCATTAAATAGTAGAATAGAATAATGTAGAAAAGTGCATGATGCCATATGGGCTTTTTCACAAACACATAGCATGCATGGTAACTAAGGTATGGAAAGTAATAGATTAAACATGCAAGCAACCCTAAAAGAAATATATAATTGTCAAACAATATTTTTAACAATTCACAAGCAAAACAATGACCCAAATAAATTCCAACACCAATTAAAAGAAAAGTGAAAGTAAAAGGAAAAGAAAAGAAGAGAAGATAACATAGAAAAATAAGAAGAATAATAGAAAAGTAAGGGGGGAGAAGAAAAGAAAACCTTGTTAATGGGGGTGAGAGAGAGAGTAGAAAGTGAGAAAGAAGGAAGAAGGAAGAAGGAAGAAGAGAAAATAGGATTTGGAGAAAAGAAAGATAAGATAGTTGGCAAATCAGGGGCGCTGTGCGGCACAGGTGACGTGGCCGCGTGGGGCATGCGGTCGCGCAACTTGCGCTTATACTGATTGACGCGGTTGCGTCGGTCACGCGGTCGCGTGACTTGTTTGATGCTACTAGCGCGAGGGTAGCCTTGCACTCGCACAACTCTCTGTTCGAAATATTATTTTTGCCAAGTCTAGGGTCACGCGATCGCGTGGGTCATGCGATTGCGTGGGTGGTCATTAAAAGGCTATGACGCGGACGCGTGAGCCAGCGTCCGCGTGGAAAGAATTGGGTGTTCAGCGCCAAGCCAGCACCACTCTAGCACAACTTTCGGTCGTGCACCCATTTTACGTCGAATTCAAGGGCACGCGGCTGCGTGAGTGACGCGGTCGCGTGGGAGTATTTGTGCCATTGGCACGCCTCCAGCCACGCTCCTGCGTGACTCTCTGTTCATTTCTTAATCTTTCCAAACCACCTGCGACGTGGACGCGTCAATGATGCGATCGCGTCGCGTAATTTTTTTAAGCATGTAAATGCAGATGCACAAAATGTACTAAGAAAAAGAAGAGTTATTGAATATGAAAATAAAAACAAAGAAAGGAACGATCATACCATGGTGGGTTGTCTCCCACCTAGCACTTTGCTTTAAAGTCCGTAAGTTGGATGCTCCACTAGCTCAGTCTTCGGCTATGTGGGGATCTTCCAAGAGGAAGATCTCAAGCTCCTTGTTTTTCTTCATCTTCTCGCCATGGTACAGCTTTAAGCGATGTCCATTTACCTTGATAAGTTTGGAGCTGGAAGGGTGACTTAGGTGATAAACTCCGTACGGTTCAGCTTTTTCTACTCTGTATGGACCTTCCCATCTTGATCTCAACTTGCCTGGCATGAGCCTCAGTCGAGATTTGTAAAGGAGGACTAAATCTCCAGGTTGGAATTCTTTCCTCTTGATGTGCTGATCATGTATAGCCTTCATCTTCTCCTTGTATAGTCTTGAGTTCTCATAAGCTTCTAGGTGAAGGCTTTCTAGTTCTTGCAGTTGTAATTTTCGTTCAGCTCTGGCTTTCTCAATTCCCATGTTGCACTCCTTTACTGCCCAAAAAACTTTGTGCTCTACTTTAACTGGAAGATGACAAGCTTTTCCATAAACTAAGCGAAAAGGGCTCATCCCAATGGGTGTCTTGTACGCTGTTCTGTATGCCCAAAGTGCATCTTGTAGCCTGGTGCTCCAGTCTCTTCTATGAGGTTTGACTATCTTCTGCAAAATACGCTTTATCTCTCTGTTTGACACCTCGACTTGCCCATTTGTCTGAGGATGGTAGGCAGTTGCAACTTTATGAATGATCACATGCTTCTTCAGTAAACCTATTAGTCTCCTGTTACAGAAATGGGTGCCCTGATCGCTCACGATTGCTCGTGGTGATCCAAAGCGACAAATAATATGGTTTCTCACAATGAAAACAACAGTGTTAGCATCGTCGGTATGGGTAGGAATGGCTTCCACCCATTTGGAAACATAATCTACAGCTAACAGTATATAGAGGTGGCCATTAGAATTTGGAAATGGACCCATGAAGTCAATGCCCCAAACATCAAAAATTTCACAAAAAAGCATAATTTGTTGAGGCATTTCATCCCTCCGAGATATATTACCAAATTTTTGGCATGGGAAACAAGATTTATAAAATTCAGCAGCGTCTTTAAAAAGAGTAGGCCACTGAATCCACAGTCTAAGATTTTTCTAGCTGTTCTTTGAGGGCCAAAATGTCCTCCACTATCAGATGAGTGACAGGCCTCTAAAATGGACTGGAATTCTGATTGAGGCACACATCTGCTAATTACCTGGTCAGCACCACATCTCCATAAATATGGGTCATCCCATATATAATATTTAGACTCACTTTTCGGCTTGTCTCTTTGATGCTTAGTAAAGTTTGGAGAAAAAGTGCAGCTAACTAGATAATTAGCTACAGGTGCATACCAAGGGATTACCTCAGATACTGCTTGTAGGTTATCAAATGGAAAACTATCAGCTATAGGAGTGGAGTCATCTTTAATGTGCTCAAGGCGACTCAAGTGGTCTGCCACGAGATTCTGATTACCACTCCTATCTTTTATTTCTAAATCAAATTCTTGTAGTAGCAGTATCCAACGTATAAGCCTTGGTTTGGATTCCTTTTTAGCTAATAAATACTTTAGAGATCCGTGGTCTGAATACACTACTACTTTCGTATCAAGTAAATAGGCTCAGAATTTATCCAGAGCAAAAACAATAGCAAGAAGCTCTTTTTTAGTAGTAGTGTAATTAGACTGAGCGGTGTCTAAAGTTTTAGACGCATAAGCAATAACAAAAGGATCCTTACCTTCACGTTGAGCCAGCGCTGCTCCTACTGCATAATTGGAAGCATCGTACATGATTTCAAATGGCTGGCTCCAGTCCGGTCCTCTCACAATTGGAGCTTGAGTCAGGGCAGTTTTGAGCTTATCAAACGCTTGTTTACAATCCTCACTGAACTCGAATTCAATATCCTTCTGTAGTAATCTAGATAGGGGAAGTGCTGCCTTACTAAAGTCCTTGATGAATCTTCGGTAAAAACCTGCATGTCCAAGGAACGAACGGACTTACCTCACAGAAGAGGGGTAAGGTAAACCAGAAATAACATCCACCTTTGCTGGATCTACAGACGCCAGTATTAGATACAACATGTCTCAGCACAATACCTTGTTTAACCATAAAATGACATTTTTTGAAATTCAATACAAGGTTTGTACTGACACATCTATCTAATACTCTAGATAGACTATCCAAGCAAAGGCTAAAAGAATCACCATAAATGCTGAAATCATCCATAAAAACTTCCATACAGTTCTCGATAAGATCAGAGAAAAGACTCATCATGCACCTTTGGAAAGTAGCCGGTGCATTGCACAAGCCAAAGGGCATTCTCTTGTAAGCATAGGTCCCAAAAGGATAGGTAAAAGTAGTCTTTTCTTGATCTTTAGGAGCTATATGAATCTGGAAATATCCTGTATAACCATCTAAAAAGCAATAATGTAATTTACCTGACAGGCGATCCAGCATTTGATCAATGAATAGAAGAGGATAGTGATCCTTACGTGTAGCTTGATTGAGACACCTGTAATCAATGCAGACCCTCCAGGTGTTCTGAACTCTGGTAGCTATGAGCTCTCCATGCTCATTCTTTACTGTAGTGACTCCAGACT
The DNA here is from genome assembly GCF_000817695.3 of Arachis duranensis. NCBI lineage: Eukaryota > Viridiplantae > Streptophyta > Magnoliopsida > Fabales > Fabaceae > Arachis > Arachis duranensis. Next base: position 99,274,851 of record NC_029774.3, on the reverse strand, counting down.
TCTTGGGTACCACTTGTACTGGGCTCACCCATTCACTGTCTGAAATGGAGTAGATAATATCTGCCTCTAGTAGTCTGGTCACTTCCTTCTTGACAACCTCTAAGATAGTGGGGTTCAGTCTTCTTTGGGGTTGACGAATAGGTCTTGCTCCTTCTTCTAAAAAGATTTTGTGCTCACAAACGTAAAGGTTGATACCTATTATGTCTCCTAAACTCCACCCAATTGCTTTTTTGTGCCTCCTTAGCACACTAAGTAATTGCTCTTCCTGTTGAGAAGTGAGGTCCCGTGCAATGATAACTGGAAACTTCTGCTTGTCTTCAAGGTAAGCATATTTGAGGTGTGGAGAGAGAGGTTTCAACTCTGACTTCTGTTCATGGTCAGGCTCTGAATTATCTGGAGCTGGTGGCAGTGGTAGAGTACTTTCATTGTCTTCTGGGAATGTCCCCACACTTGGACCTTGTCCTATGTACTTCTCTTCAAACTCCTCTAGGTGAACTTCAGCTATGGTTTCATCTATGATGTCACACTGGAGGACAGAGTGATCTTCTGGAGGGTATTTCATAACTCCATTCAAATTGAAGCTTACTACTCGACCGTCTATTTCAAAAGAGTATGTTCCTGAGAAAGCATCTAATTTGACCTTCGAGGTCTTCAAGAAAGATCTTCCCAGTAGGATTGATGATGGCTTCTCTGAGTCATGTTGAGGCATCTCCAGGATGTAAAAATCAATGAGGAAAGTGAGACCTTTAATGCCCACTAATACATCTTCAGCAACTCCAGCCACTGTAATTATACTTTTATCTGCTAACACAAAACGAGCTGCCGACCTTTTTAAGGGAGGGAGCCTCAAAACATCATATATAGATAAGGGCGTTATACTAACATATGCTCCTAAATCACACATGCAGTCAGAAAATATCACACCTCCAATGGTACAGTTAACCATGCATAGGTGATGAGCGGATAATTTATACGCTTTTTGGCATTGTTTTTATATAGTTTTTAGTAAGTTTGAGCTACTTTTAGGGATGTTTTCATTAGTTTTTATGTTAAATTCACATTTCTGGACTTTACTATGAGTTTGTGTGTTTTTCTGTGATTTCAGGTAAATTCTGGCTGAAATTGAGGGATTTGAGCAAAACTCTGAAGAAGGCTGACAAAAGGACTGCTGATGCTGTTGGAATCTGACCTCCCTGCACTCGAAATAGGTTTTCTGGAGCTACAAAACTCCAATTAGCGCACTCTCAACGGCGTTGGAAAGTAGACATCCAGAGCTTTCCAGCAATATATAATAGTCCATACTTTATTCGAAGATTGACGACGTAACATGGCGTTGAACGCCAAGTACAAGCTGCTGTCTGGAGTTAAACGCCAGAAAAACGTCATGATCCGGAGTTGAACGCCCAAAACACACTATAACTTGGAGTTCAACTCCAATAGAAGCCTCAACTCGTGGATAGATCAAGCTCA
>NC_029774.3:99270856-99272749 GCF_000817695.3 Arachis duranensis | reverse complement strand
CATAAACCAATTTAATCTGCCTAACTGAGATTTACAAGGTGACCATAGCTTGCTTCATACCAACAATCTCTGTGGGATCGACCCTTACTCACGTAAGGTATTACTTGGATGACCCAGTACACTTGCTGGTTAAGTTGAACGGAGTTGTGGAAAGAAAGTGCTAAGTTAGTTTTTTGGCACATGCCAAAGAGCCATTATTGTTGATCACAATTTCGTCCACCAAGTTTTTGGCGCCGTTGCCGGGGATTGTTCGAGTATGGACAACTGACGGTTCATCTTGTTGCTCAGATTAGGTAATTTTCTTTTCAAAAACTTTTTCAAAAATTTTTCTTTTCTTTTTCGTTTTTCCAAAAATGTTTTTCGAAAAAAATAAAAATACAAAAAAAATTAGAAAATCATAAAAATCAAAAATATTTTGTGTTCTTGTTTGAGTCTTGTGTTAATTTTTAAGTTTGGTGTCAATTGCATGCTTTTAAAAATTTTTCTTGCATTTTTCGAAATTCCATGCATTCATAGTGTTCTTCATGATCTTCAAGTTGTTCTTGACAAGTCTTCTTGTTTGATCTTGATGATTGCTTGTTTTGTGTCTTTTCTTGTTTTTCATGTGCATCTTTGCATTCATATTTTCCATGCATTAAAGATTTCTAAGTTTGGTGTCTTGTATGTTTTCTTTGCATTAAAAATTTTTCAAAATTATGTTCTTGATGTTCATCATGATCTTCAAAGTGTTCTTGGTGTTCATCTTGACATTCATAGCATTCTTGCATGCATTCATTGTTTTGATCTAAAAATTTCATGCATTGATTATTTTTGTTGTTTTCTCTTTCATAAATTAAAAATTCAAAAATCAAAAAAATTATCTTTTCCTTATTTTCCTCCAAATTTTCGAAATTTTGGGTTGACTTGGTCAAAAATTTTTAAAATTAGTTGTTTCTTACAAGTCAAGTCAAAATTTCAATTTTAAAAATCTTATCTTTTTCATTTTTTATAATTATCGAAAATTTCAAAAATCTTTTTCAAAAATATTTTCAAAATCTTTTTCTTATCTCTATATCAAATTTTCGAAAATTAGCTAACAAGTAAACATGATTGATTCAAAAATTTGAAGTTTGTTACTTTCTTGTTAAGAAAGGTTCAATCTTTAAGTTCTAGAATCTTATCTTGTAGTTTCTTGTTAGTTGAGTCTTTTTAAAAATTAAATCTTTTTCAAAATATCTTTTTATTAAAATTTTTATCTTATCTTTTTATCTTTTATCTTATCTTTTTCAAAACCACCTAACTACTTTTCCCTCTCTAATTTTCGAAAATTCTCCCTCTCTTTTTCAAAAATTCTTTTTGTTTTAAATTTTAATTTTAATTATATATTATCTTTAATTTTCGAAAATCACTAACCACTTTTTCAAAACTATTTTCGAAATTTCCCTCTCTTTTCTTCTTCTACTTAATTATTTATTTACTAACACTTCTCTTCACCTCTCTTCATCTAAGAATCCGAACTTCTTATATCCCTTGTATTTGGATTCTTCTACCCCTTTCTCCTTCTACTAACATAAAGGAATCTCTATACTGTGGCATAGAGGATTCCTCTTTCTTTTCTTGTTTTCTTCTCTTTCATATGAGCAGGAACATGGAAAAAGGCACTCTTGTTGAAATTGATCCAGAACCTGAAAGGACTCTGAAGAGAAAACTAAGAGAAGCTAAATTACAACAATCCAAAAATAACCTTTCAGAAATTTTCGAACAAGAGAAGGAGATGGCAGCCGAAAATAATAATAATAATGCAAGGAGAATGCTTGGTGACTTCACAAAGCCAACGTCCAAGTTTGATGGAAGAAGCATCTCCATTCCTGCCATTGGAACCAATAACTTTGAGCTTAAGCCTCAACTAGTTGC
>NC_029774.3:99269595-99269838 GCF_000817695.3 Arachis duranensis | reverse complement strand
TTCTCCCAAGCAATACAGAAGAGAATCCAAAAGGAGAGTGCAAGGCCATTGATGTGATCAATGTGGCCGAATGCACTAGGGAAGAGGAGGACGAAAATCCTAGTGAGGAAGACCTCCTGGGACGTCCTTCAAGCAAGAAGGAATTTCCTATTAAGGATCCAGAGGAATCTGAGGCTCATATAGAGACCATAGAGATTCCATTAAATCTCTTTCTGCCATTCATGAGCTCTGAAGACTATTCTT
>NC_029774.3:99265796-99266598 GCF_000817695.3 Arachis duranensis | reverse complement strand
GCATGGTTACACACTAATGATCATGAAGTAGAGACACAAAAACATAGATAAACATAACACTTAAAAACCGAAAACAGAAAGGAAAATAAGGAACAAGGAATGAATCCACCTCTTAGTGGCGTCTTCTTCTTGAAGGACCAATGATGTTCTTCAACTCTTCTATGTCCCTTCCTTTCCTTTGTTGCTCCTCTCTCATAGCTCTTTGATCTTCTCTTATTTCTTGGAGAGTGAGGGTGTGTTCATGGTGTTCCACCCTTAGTTGTTCCACATTATGGCTCAAGTCTTCCAAAGAGGTACTAAGTTGCTCCCAATAGTTGTTGGGAGGAAAGTGCATTCCATGAGGCATTTGTTGATGATGAACTTCCTCATGTTCTTCTTGGGGGCCGTGAGGGATTTCCCTTGTTTGCTCCATCCTTTTCTTGGTGATGGGCTTGTCTTCTTCAATGGAGACATCTCCATCTATGATAACTCCGGCTGAATAACATAGATGGCATATGAGGTGGGGGAAGGCTAGCCGTGCCATGTATGAAGGCTTGTCAGCTATTTTGTAGAGTTCATTGGCTATGACTTCATGAACCTCTACTTCCTCTCCAATCATGATGCTATGAATCATGATGGCCCGATCCACAGTAACTTCAGATCGGTTGCTTGTAGGGATGATGGATCTTTGGATGAACTCCAACCATCCTCTAGCTACAGGCTTGAGGTCCAGTCTTCTTAGTTGGACTGGTTTGCCCTTGGAGTCTACTCTCCATTGGGCGCCTTCCACACAAATGTCCATTAGGACTTGGTCCAACCTTTG
>NC_029774.3:99250497-99259404 GCF_000817695.3 Arachis duranensis | reverse complement strand
TGACGTTTTTCTGGCGTTTAACTCCAGACAGCAGCGTGTACTTGGCGTTTAACGCCAAGTTACGTCGTCATTCTTCGAATAAAGTATGGACTATTATATATTGCTGGAAAGCCCTGGATGTCTACTTTCCAACGCCGTTGAGAGCGCGCCAATTGGAGTTCTGTAGCTCCAGAAAATCCATGTCGAGTGCAGGGAGGTCAGATTCCAACAGCATCAGCAGTCCTTTTGTCAGCCTTCTTCAGAGTTTTGCTCAAATCCCTCAATTTCAGTCAGAATTTACCTGAAATCACAGAAAAACACACAAACTCATAGTAAAGTCCAGAAATGTGAATTTAGCATAAAAACTAATGAAAACATCCCTAAAAGTAGCTTAAACTTACTAAAAACTATATGAAAACAATGCCAAAAAGCGTATAAATTATCCGCTCATCAATCTTCTAATTCTACTACCTCTTCTGCTGAGGCGTGTTCTGGTGGGTTTGACTCTTCATGATTCCTCTCTTGCAATGTGGTTCCGGACCTTAGGGTGATGGCATTAATACCACCCTTTGGATTGGATAATGGTTGAGAGGAGAGTCCACCAGAGCTTGAGGATTGGTTGTTGGAGTTGGTCATTGATCCAATCTGTGAGACAAGGGCTTGCAAAGTAGAAGTCAGACCATTCAGAGTAGCAGTAAAGTTATTTTCTATGGCCTGTTGTCTCCGATCAATAGATTGTAGTAACTCATCATTAGGAGATGAAGAGGGATAAGTGATCTGAGAGGGCTGCTGAGATGCTTGAGACTGTCTTAGATGAGGTGCTCTGTAGGCTTGATTCTGATTCTGCTGCCTGAAGTTGTTATTGTTATTCCACCTCTGATTTCCATTGTTATCTCTGCCTCCTTGTTGTGATTGTCCCTTCAACCTTGGTTAAAATTATCTCTCCAACCTTGGTTAGAGTTATCCTGCCATCCTTGGTTATAGCTGCCACCTTGATTATACCCTTGATTGGGGCGATCATAGAAGTTATGAGTGGCTGCTATAGTATGGTCTTCTGGTTAGAGTTGCGGACACTCATCAGTATAATGACTGTAATCTGCACAGATTATGCATACTCTTTGTGGAACCAACTGCTGGCTGTGCTGTGGTAGAGAGGGCTGAACTTGCTGAGGCTGTTGTTGATTCAGTTGCATCTGCTTCAGCAAGTTAGTCATTTCACATAAGCTCTGAGCTATAGCAGCAGTCTCTTTGCTAGAGGATACCTCTGCAACAGCTCTGGACCGACTTTGTTTCTGCCTGTGATTCCTAGTAGATTCAGCTAAGTCGCTGATCAATTGCCATGCTTCTTCCGTAGTCTTGTACTTTTTCATAGACTCATTGCTAGCACCTTCCAATGTGGTCCTATCTTGAGATCTCATGCCCTATGTAAAGTAGTCGAGCAATACTATCTTGTCAATCATATGGGGGGTACATGCCTCTAGAAGATTATTGAAGCGTTCCAAGTATTCATAAAGAGTTTCAGATTCATCCTGAACGATCATGGACATGTCTTTCCTCAGTTTATCAGCAACCTCAGCTAGGAATAATTTCTCCAAAAATTCGTTTTTGAGCATATCCCAGTTGGAAACAGTTGTTCCGGGTTGAGTGTAATACCACTCTCTTGCCTTTCCCTCAAGAGAGAATGGGAACGCTTTTAACAGAATGGAGATTTCATCAGTGCCATCACGCTTAACAGTAGAACAAGCGGTCTGAAAGTCCCTAAGGTGCTTGATAGGCTCTTGAGCAGGTAAGCCATGAAACTTGGGCATCAAGTTGAGTAGCGAAGACTTTATTTCGAAATCCACAGCCACTGCTGGATGGTGTGCCTGGAATGGTTGTACTGTAAAATTAGGGGCACCTTCCTCCTGTATAGTGACTCTCCTTGGCGCTGCCATGTCGCCTGCACGTAAATCAACTGGATCAGTAGAGAGGGAGCTTGTTTCTCCCTTAAATGAGGTTTCAAGTTTGTCCTCAGAGAGGACTTTCCGACACCGAGCTTGCCTTATATGTGAAAGAGTTCTTTCAATCTCAGGATCAAATACTGGCAAGCTTGGATCAGGAAGTGAACGCGTCATTTAACGAAAGAAATGTACAGCTCATAGTGACACAATAAAAAAAATTGCAATAAAATAAATACCAATCAATAAATTAGCACAGTGTTGTAACTCTTCGGCAACGGCGCCAAAAATTGACGTGGTGGAAACTAGCAATTTAAGAAATTATTAATAGAAATACGTTGCAAGTACAGTCCTTAACCAGCCAAAAATCCACTTATCAATTTAAAAAGGGTTGTCACAAAGATTAAAATTAAAATACTGGGAGTATGAATCCCAGGTCGTCTCCCAACGAGTTGCAGAGAGATGTGCTATTTTATCAATCAGGTGTTTTCAGAAATGGTTGAATTGATAAACAGAAAATTAAAATAGAGAATTTAATTAATTCTAAATAAAGGCCTTGACTGGGAGTAGATTAGTTGGAAGCCCTATTCTTGTTGAAGTACTCTCAAGATTAATTGATAATTGAATGTTGCTCTGTTTAGTTACCCCCTTACTAGGTAAGGGAGAGTCAAACACGTTGGAATGCTGTTTCTATTCACAAGTCCCAATCCGCTCATTGAAAAGGATTAGTGTCTGTGAATAGAGGGCATTCCAACAATGAACCCAATTATAATTATCCTTTCAAGCATCCCAACTCAAGGGTTCCTTTCAATCCACTCCCCATCAAGTTAGGGAATTACTCGCTCATTGTGAATGTAGAACTCATAACATATAAAAAGGAATTAAAGGAAGACATGATAAATAAAAGATGAAAAGGGATTAAATAAAAATATTATTCTATATTAATAACTTGTGAAAACAATCCAATGTCAACTCTAGAGAGAATAATGATATGGAAGAATAAGTAAAAAGTAAATAGCAAAGTATAATGACTATACCAGAGGTGGCCTCTTCTCTAAAGCTAAAAAGCAAAATCTTCCAAAAAATCCTAATTATGAATGTCAAGTGATAAAAACCTAGGGGAGGAGCCAATTCAGATCTAAAACTAAAAATTATGTGGAATGAATTCTTCTTCTCTGTTTCTGCTTGTTCCCTGGCTCTAGTCTGTGTTTCTGAGCCGAAAACTGGGTTGAAATCCGGCCCAAAAACTCTGCCGGCGACTTCTGAAATTCTGCAGATCGCGCACGCCACGCGGTCGCGTCATTCATGCGGACGCGTCATTCGGCGTTTTGCTTTCCCACGCGGGCGCGTCGTCCATGCCTCCGCGTCACTTATGCTTTTCCAATTCGCGCGGTCGCGTGAGCCATGCGGCCGCGTCACTGCGATTTCCTCTCTTTCACGCGGTCGCGTGAGCCACGCGGCCGCGTCACTTCTCGCTGGTCATCTCCTTAATTTCTTGTATTCCTTCCATTTTTGCAAACTTCCTTTCCAATCTCCAATTCATTCATGCCCTATAAAGCCTGAAACACTTAACACACTGATCACGGCATCGAATGGGATAAAGGAGAATTAAAATACCTAATTAAAAGTCTCTAGGAAGTAAGTTTTCAATCATGTAATAATTTTAGGAAGGAAATATAAATGCATGCTAATTATATGAATAAGTGGGTAAAGATCATGATAAAACCACATAATTAAACACATTATAAACCATAAAATAGTGGTTTATCAGCCGTCCTCTGTCCTCTCAGGAGAATCGACAATTCTCTGCCATTCATCTTTTTCTCTCAAGCCTCTCGCCTCAGCCTCGTTTCTCAGGCATCTCTTCCTCCGTCGTTGTCCTTGAAGGCTTGAAGATTGATTTTACGTACTACCTGGTTAATTTAGTTTAATTGTTGAAATAAAAAATCCCATAGTGGTCCCCCAGATTTGGCTCGTGCACTAATTTAGCCCCTAAGATTCTAATTGCACTATTTATGTCCTTGAGATTATGCGCTAGGCTACATACTGGTCTTTCACTCGAATTTTGGCGTGACTCAACGATGGACTTGCTTATGTGGCACAACCACTACCACCTAGGATCTACAAAATGACGTCATTTTATGGGTGAAACGTTTTAAAGCCAAAACGTCGCCATTTAGCTCCCAGTTGAATGTAATGGTTGCTTGGGTGAAAGGTTGGTCATTTGTTACATCTTCATAATTTCTCAATGGCTTCAACACTTAGTCTTCTCCTCCAAAACCAAAGACAATGATGATAGCCTAGGGCATTGCTGCTTTCTCGCTTCTTTCTTACTGTTTTTGCACTAAACTTGGCTGAAGGTCCATGGGAAGTGACGAGCGGATAATTTATACGCTTTTTGGCATTGTTTTTAGGTAGTTTTTAGTAGGATATAGTTACTTTTAGGGATGTTTTCATTAGTTTTTATGCTAAATTCACATTTCTGGACTTTACTATGAGTTTGTGTGTTTTTCTATGATTTCAGTTATTTTTTGGCTGAAATTGAGGGACTGAGCAAAACTCTGATAAGGAGGCTGACAAAGGACTGCTGATGCTATTGGATTCTGACTTCCTTGCACTCGAAATAGATTTTCTAGAGCTACAGAACTCCAAATGGCGCGCTCTCAATGGCGTTGGAAAGTAGACATTCAGAGCTTTCCAGCAATATATAATAGTCCATACTTTATTCGGGATTAGATGACGCAAACTGGCGCTCAACGCCAGTTCTACGCTGCATTCTGGAGTCAAACACCAGAAAAATGTCACGAACCAGAGTTGAACACCGAAAACACGTTACAACTTGGCGTTCAACTCCAAGAGAAGCCTCTGCACGTGTAAAGTTCAAGCTCAGCCTAAGGACACACCAAGTGGGCCCCGGAAGTGGACTTCTGCATCAATTACTTACTTTTGTAAACCCTAGAAGCTAGTCTAGTATAAATAGGACATTTTACTATTGTATTAGACATCTGGGATTGTATTTTCGATCCTGTGATCACGTTTTGGGGGCGGGCCATTCGGCCATGCCTGAACCTTCATCACTTATGTATTTTCAACGGTGGAGTTTCTACACACCATAGATTAAGGGTGTGGAGCTCTGCTGTACCTCGAGTTTTAATGCAATTACTACTATCTTTTATTCAAATTCAATCTTATTTCTGTCTAAGATGCTACTCATACTTCAACCAAATGGATTTGATGATCCGTGACACTCATCATCATCCGTCCCTATGAACGCGTGCATGACAACCACTTCCGTTCTACAAGCGAAAGCTAGAGTATGTATCTCTTGGATTCCTGATGCACGACGCATGGTTGCCCTCGCTTGACAACCGAGCCTTCCATTCCATGAGATCAGAGTCTTCGTGGTATAAGCTAGAATTGGTGGCGGCATTCATGAGAATCCGGAAAGTCTAAACCTTGTATGTGGTATTCCGAGTAGGATTCAGGGATTGAATGGCTGTGACAAGCTTCAAATTCGCGATTGTTGGGCGTGATGACAAACGCAAAAAGGATCAAGGGATCTTATTCCGACATGATCGAGAACCGACAGATGATTAGTCGTGCTGTGACAAGAGCATTTGGACCTTTTTCACTGAGAGGATGGGATGTAGCCTTTGACAATGGTGATGCCCTACATACAGCTTGCCATGGAAAAAAATAAGAAGGATTGGATGAAGGCAGTAGGAAAGCAGAGATTCAAAAGGAAGACAGCATCTCCAAACACTTATCTGAAATTCCCGCCAATGATTTACATGAGTAACTTTATCTTTATTTTCTGTTTATTTATTATTATTATTCAAAAATTCCATTTTATAATCTACCTGACTGAGATTTACAAGATGACTATAGCTTGCTTCATACCAACAATCTCCGTGGGATCGACTCTTAGTCACGTAAGGTATTACTTGGACGACCCAGTGCACTTGCTGGTTAGTTGTGCGGAGTTGTGACTAAGTGTGATTCACATTTGAGAGCGCTACCAAGTTATTGGAGCCATTGTTGATGATCACAATTTCGTGCACCAAGTTTTTGGCGCCGTTGCCGGGGATTGTTCGAGTTTGGACAACTGACGGTTCATCTTGTTGCTCAAATTAGGTAATTTTCTTTTAGTTTTATTTTCAAAATAAACTTTTTTCAAAAATCTTGCAAAAAATAATTGTTCTAAATTTTTAAGAATGACTTCTAGTGTTTCGTGAAGCATGTTGTAGCTTGGTTGGCTGTAAAGCCATATCCAAATCCTTTTGGAATGAGACTTCAACTAATCACCTCAATGCATGTAATGCCATCCTAAAGCTGGCTGGCTATTAAGCCATGTCCAACCCTTTGATTGGAGCTTTAGGCTAATATTGAAAGATTCCTGGAATTCTTATTAAAAAATTTTGAATTTCTTATTTTCTTTTTCCTATATGTTTTTCGAAAAAAATAAAAGAAAATACAAAAAATAATAAAATCATAAAAACCAAAAATATTTTGTGATTCTTGTTTGAGTCTTGTGTCATGTTTTAAGTTTGGTGTCAATTGCATATTCATATTGTTCTTGCATTTTTCAAAAAATTCATGCATTCATAGTGTTCTTCATGATCTTCAAGTTGTTCTTGGTAAGTCTACTTGTTTGATCTTGATAATTTCTTGTTTTGTGTTCTTTGTTATTTTTCATATGCATTTTTGCATTCATAGTGTCTAAGCATTGCAAATTTCTAAGTTTGGTGTCTTGCAAGTTTTCTTTACATAAAAAATTTTTCAAAATCATATTCTTGATGTTCATCATGATCTTCAAAGTGTTCTTGGTGTTCATCTTGACATTCATAGCGTTCTTGCATGCATCATGTGTTTTGATTCATAATTTTCATGTTGTGAGTCATTTTTTATGTTTTTCTCTCTCATAACTAAAAATTCAAAAATCACAAAAAAATATCTGTTCCTTTTTTCTCTCAAAATTTCAAAAATTTGGGTTGACTTAGTCAAAAAATTTTAAATTAGTTGTTTCTTGTAAGTCAAGTCAAAATTTCAAATTTTAAAAATCTTATCTTATTAAAACTTTTTCAAAAATCAAATCTTTTTCATTTTTTATTTAATTTTCAAAAATTTAATTTTTTTAAAATATTTTTCAAAAATCGTTTTCTTAGTTTTATCTTTATTTTCGAAAATTATGCTAACAATTAATATGATTGATTCAAAAATTTGAAGTTTGTTACTTTCTTGTTAAGAAAGGTTCAATCTTTAAATTCTATAATCATATCTTTTAGTTTCTTGTTAGTCAAGTAATTAATTTTAATTTTAAAAATTAAATCTTTTTCAACCATATCTTTTATCCCTCTTTTTCAAAAATTCTTTTTAATTAATTAATTATTTTAAATTTTAATTTTAATTTTATTTCTTATCTTAATTTTCAAAAATCATTAACTCCTTTTCAATATTATTTTCGAAAATTTCTGTCTCTCATCTTATTCTATTTATTTATTCATTTACTAACACTTATCTTCATCTCAAATCTCTGTCCCTATCCTCACCCTTGTGTTTGGATTCTCCTTTCTTTATTCCCTTCTTCTTCTACTAACATAAAGGAATCTCTATACTGTGACATAGAGGATTCCTTTTCCTTTTCTGTTCTCTTCTTTCTCATATGAGCAGGAACAAGGAAAAAGGTATTCTTGTTGAAGCTGATCCAGAACTTGAAAGGACTCTGAAGAGGAAACTAAGAGAAGCTAAATTACAACAATTCAGAGACAACCTTGCTAAAATTTTTGAACAAGAAAAGGAGATGGTAGCCAAACCCAACAACAATAATGCAAGGAGGATGCTTGGTGATTATTGTACACCTACTTCCAAGTTTGATGGAAGAAGCATCTCAATTCCTGCCATTGGAGCAAACAATTTTGAGCTGAAACCTCAACTAGTTGCTCTAATGCAACAAAACTGCAAGTTTCATGGACTTCCATCAGAAGATCCCTACCAGTGCAAGTTTCATGGACTTTCATCAGAAGATTCCTATCAGTTTTTAACTGAGTTCTTGCAGATCTGTGAGACTGTAAAGATGAATGGAGTAGATCCTGAAGTCTACAGGCTCATGCTTTTCCCTTTTGCTGTAAGAGACAAAGCTAGAACATGGTTGGACTCATAACCCAAAGATAGCCTGGACTCCTGGGATAAGCTGGTCACGGCCTTCTTGGTTAAATTCTTTCCTCCTCAAAAGCTGAGCAAGCTTAGAGTGGATGTTCAGACCTTCAAGCAAAAAGATGGTGAATCCCTCTATGAAGCTTGGGAAAGATACAAGCAGATGACCAAAAAGTGTCCTTCTGACATGTTTTTAGAATGGACCATGATAGATATATTCTATTATGGTCTATCTAAGTTCTCTAAGATGTCACTAGACCATTCTGCAGGTGGATCCATTCATCTAAAGAAAACGCCTGCAGAAGCTCAGGAACTTATTGAAATGATTGCAAATAACCAATTCATGTACACTTCTGAGAGAAATTCCGTGAATAATGGGACGCCTCAGAGGAAGGGAGTTGTTGAAATTGATGCTCTGAATGCCATATTGGCTCAGAACAAAATGTTGACTCAGTAAGTCAACATGATTTCTCAAAGTCTGAATGGATGGCAAAATGCAACCAACAGTACTAAAGAGGCATCTTCTGAAGAAGAAGCTTATGATCCTGAAAACCCTGCAATGGCAAAGGTAAATTGCATGGGTGAACCTTATGGAAACACCTATAATTCTTCATGGAGAAATCATCCAAATTTCTCATGGAGGGATCAACAAAAGCTTCAACAAGGCTTTAATAATGGTGGAAGAAATAGGCTCAGCAATAGCAAGCCTTTTCCATCATCTTCTCGGCAACAGACAGAGAATTTTGAGCAAAATACCTCTAACTTATCAAATATAGTCTCTGATCTGTCCAAGGCCACTTTAAGTTTCATGAGTGAAACAAGGTCCTCCATCTGAAAT
>NC_029774.3:99215889-99250349 GCF_000817695.3 Arachis duranensis | reverse complement strand
ATGGCCGAACCTAGAGAGGAAGGAGAGGACGTGAATCCCAATGAGGAAGACCTCATGGGACGTCTCTCAAGCAAGAAGGAGTTCTCTATTGAGGACCCAAAGAAATCTGAGGCTCATATAGAGACCATAGAGATTCCATTAAACCTTCTTCTGCCATTCATGAGCTTTGAAGACTATTCTTCCTCTGAAGAGGATGAAGATGTAACTGGAGAGCAAGTTACTCAATATCTAGGAGCTATCATGAAGCTGAATACCAAGTTATTTGGTAATGAGACTTGGGAAGGTGAACCTCCCTTGCTCATTGGTGAACTAGATACATGGGTTCAGCAAACTTTACCTCAAAAGAAATAAGATCCTGGTAAATTCTTAATACCCTGTACCATAGGAACCATGACCTTTGAAAAGGCTCTGTGTGACCTAGGGTCAGGCATAAATCTAATGCCACTCTCTGTAATGGAGAAGCTGGGGATCATTAAGGTACAACCTGCCATATTCTCATTACAATTGGCAGATAAGTCAGTAAGACAAGCTTATGGATTGGTAGAGGACGTGTTAGTAAAGGTTGAAGGCCTTTACATCCCTACTGATTTCATAATCTTAGACACTAGGAAGGAGGAGGATGAATGCATCATCCTTGGAAGACCTTTCCTAGCCACAGTAGGAGCTGTGATAGATGTTAACAGAGGAAAATTGGTCCTTCAATTGAATGGGGACTACCTTGTGTTTAAGACTCAAGGGTGTTCTTCTGTATACATGAAGAGGAAGCATGAAAAGCTTCTCTCAGTACAGAGTCAAACAAAGCCCCCACCATCAAACTCTAAGTTTGGTGTTGGGAGGCCACAGCCAAACACTTTGGTGTTGGGAGGCCACAACCAAACTCTAAGTTTGGTGTTGAATCCCCACAACCAAAACTTTAAGTTTGGTGTTGGGACTATACAACATTGACCTGATCACCTGTGTGGCTCCATGAGAGCCCACTGTCAAGCTATTGACATTAAAGAAGCGCTTATTGGGAGGCAACCCAATTTTTATTTATCTAATTTTATTTTTCTTTTTATTGTTCTTTTATGTTTTATTAGGTTCATGATCATGTGGAGTAACGAAAAAAATACTAAAATTAAAAACAGAATCAAAACAGCAGAAGAAAAATCACACCCTGGAGGAAGGACTTACTGGTGTTTAAACGCCAGTAAGGAGCATCTGGCTGGCGTTCAATGCCAGAACAGAGCATGGATCTGACGTTGAACGCCAGAAACATGCAGCAATTTGGCATTTAAACGCCAGGATTGCACACTGAGGAAAGCTAGCGTTCAACGCCAGAAACATATTGCATATAGGCGTTGAACGCCCAGAATAAGCTTAGAGTTGGCGTTTAACGCCAGAAACAAGCATCAATCTGGTGTTGAACGCCAGGATTGCATGCAGAGGGTGTTTTACACGCCTCATTGGTGCAGGGATGTAAATCCTTGACACCTTAGGATCTGTGGACCCCACAGGATCATCTCAGGATCTGTGGACCCCACAGGATCCCCACCTTCCTCAACTCACCTTCTCTCTTCTTCACCAATCACCTCCATCCATCTCTTCCCCACCCAATCCCACCCATATGGCCGAAACATACACATCTCTCCCTCTCCTCCATATCTTCTTCTCCCTCCATTCTTTCTTCCTTGCTCGAGGGCGAGCAACATTCTAAGTTTGGTGTGGTAAAAGCATAGCTTTTTTATTTTTCCATAACCATGGATGGCACCTAAGGCTAGAGAAACCTCAAAAAAAGAAAAAAAAGAGAGAAAAGGGAAAAAAAATTTTCCACCTCCGAGTCATGGGAGATGGAGAGATTCATCTCAAGGGTCCATAGCTCAGTAGTAGAACATTTGACTGCACATCAAGAGAGCCTACCCATGGACCTCAATAAGAGCATGAGGAATTCCCTCATCAAGAAATCCTTGAGATACCTCAGGGGATACATTTTCCTCCACACAATTATTGGGAGCAACTAAGGATAGGAGCACCAAAATCACTAGGGATCAAGCAACAGAGACAAGGAAGAGACATAGAGGAGCTCAAGAGCACCTTTGGTTCTTCAAGAGGAAGATGCCACCCACACTAAGGTGGACTCATTCCTTAATCTCCTTGTCTATTTATTTGCTATTTTTCGATTTTTATGCTTCATGTTTGTCTATGTTTGTGTCTTTATTACATGATCATTAGTATTGAGTAACTATGTCTTAAGGCTATGAATAATTCCATAAATCCTTCACCTCTCTTAAATGAAAAATGTTTCTTTTTGATCTTGTTGTTTATGAATGTTAAAATTGTTGGCTCTTGAAAGAATGATGAACAAAGAGAATGTTATTGACAATCTGAAAAATTATGAAAATTGATTCTTGAAGCAAGAAAAAGCAGTGAAAAAGCAAAAGCTTGAAAAAAAATGGCAAAAAAAGAAGAAAAGAAAAAGAAAGCAGAAAAAGCCAATAGCCCTTAAAACCAAAAGGCAAGGGTAAAAAGGATCCAAGGCTTTGAGCATCAATGGATAGGAGGGCCCAAGGAAATAAAATCCAAGCCTAAGCGGCTAAATCAAGCTGTCCCTAACTATGTGCTTGTGGCATGCAGGTCCAAGTGAAAAGCTTAAGACTGAGTGGTTAAAGTCGTGATCCAAAGAAAAAAGAGTGTGCTTAAGAGCTCTGGGCACCTCTAACTGGGGACTTTAGCAAAGCTGAGTCACAATTTGAAAAGGTTCACCCAGCTATGTGTCTGTGGCATTTATGTATCCGGTGGTAATACTAGAAAACAAAGTGCTTAGGGCCACGACCAAGACTCATAAAAGTAGCTGTGTTCAAGAATCAACAAACTTAACTAGGAGAATTAATAACACTATCTGAAATGCTAAGTTCCTATAGATGCCAATCATTCTAAACTTCAAAGGAAAAAGTGAGATGCCAAAACTGTTCAGAAGCAAAAAGCTACAAGTTCCGCTCATCTAATTAGAATTAATATTCATTGAGATTTTGGGATTCATAGTATATTCTCTTCTTTTTATCCTAATTGATTTTCAGTTGCTTGGGGACAAGCAACAATTTAAGTTTGGTGTTGTGATGAACGGATAATTTATACGCTTTTTGTCATTATTTTTAGGTAGTTTTTAGTAGGATATAGTTACTTTTAGGGATGTTTTCATTAGTTTTTATGCTAAATTCACATTTCTGGACTTTACTATGAGTTTGTGTGTTTTTCTATTATTTCAGGTAATTTCTGGCTGAAATTGAAGGACCTGAGCAAAACTCTGATAAGGAGGCTGACAAAGGACTGCTGATGCTGTTGGATTCTGACCTCCTTGCACTCGAAATAGATTTTCTGGAGCTACAGAACTTCAAATGGCGCGCTCTTAACGGCTTTGGAAAGTAGACATCTAGATCTTTCTAGCAATATATAATAGTCTATACTTTATTCGGGATTAGACGATGCAAACTGGCACTCAACGCCAGTTCTACGCTGCATTCTGGAGTCAAACGCCAGAAACACATCACGAACCAGAGTTGAACGCCAAAAACACGTTATAACTTGGCGTTCAACTCCAAGAGAAGCCTCTGTACGTGTAAAGTTCAAGCTCATCCTATGCACACACCAAGTGGGCCCGGAAGTGGACTTCTGCATCAATTACTTACTTATGTAAACCCTAGTAGCTAGTCTAGTATAAATAGGACATTTTACTATTGTATTAGACATCTGGGATTGTATTTTCGATCCTGTGATCACGTTTTGGGGGCTAGCCATTTGGCCATGCCTGAACCTTCATCACTTATGTATTTTCAACGGTGGAGTTTCTACACACCATAGATTAAGGGTGTGGAGCTCTGCTGTACCTCGAGTTTTAATGTAATTACTACTATCTTTTATTCAAATTCAATCTTATTTCTGTCTAAGATGCTACTCGTACTTTAACTTGATGGATGTGATGATCCGTGACACTCATCATCATCCGTCCCTATGAACGCGTGCCTGACAACCACTTCTGTTCTACAAGCGAAAGCTAGAGTATGTATCTCTTGGATTCCTGATGCACGACGCATGGTTGCCCTCGCCTGACAACCGAACCTTTCATTTCGTGAGATCAAAGTCTTCGTGGTATAAGCTAGAATTGATGGCGGCATTCTTGAGAATCCAAAAAGTCTAAACCTTGTCTGTGGTATTCCGAGTGGGATTCAGGGATTGAATGGCTGTGACGATCTTCAAACTCATGATTGTTGGGCGTGATGACAAACGCAAAAGGATCAAGGGATCTTATTCCGATATGATTGAGAACCGACAGATGATTAGCCGTGCTGTGACAAGAGCATTTGTACCTTTTTCACTGAGAGGATGGGATGTAGCCATTGACAACGGTGATGCCCTACATACAGCTTGCCATGGAAAAGAATAAGAAGGATTGGATGAAGGCAGTAGGAAAGCAGAAATTCAAAAGGAAGACAGCATCTCCATACACTTATCTGAAATTCCCGCCAATGATTTACATGAGTAACTTTATCTTTATTTTCTGTTTATTTATTATTATTATTCGAAAATTCCATAATCTTTTATAATCTGCCTGACTGAGATTTACAAGATGACCATAGCTTGCTTCATACCAACAATCTCCGTGGGATTGACCCTTACTCACGTAAGGTATTACTTGGACGACCCAGTGCACTTGCTGGTTAGTTGTGCGGAGTTGTGACTAAGTGTGATTCACGTTTAAGAGCGCTACCAAGTTATTGGAGCCATTGTTGATGATCACAATTTCGTGCACCAGGAAGCCATTGAAGCAAAGGGTGGAAAACCGTTTAATCTAGCTTGAAGGTCAATTTTTTTAAAAAAAATTTGGATCATTTTTCCTTCTTCGGATGAGGGATTGTTTAAGTTACTCTTATATGTTGCATTAAGATTTTATTGGAAACGATATGTTGTTAGGGTTTTTGTTGTTGATATATTCCAACCGCCACTGGATGCTCTATTTCTTTTCAATAGAACAGGGGCAATCTCTGATCATTCATTATGTATTTGTTATTTATTGTTTTTGTGTTACATGCGTGTTTAATTTATTTGTTCTTTTGTTATGTAGAAGATAGACGCCAAAGTGTTAGATATAATATTTCATCATGGGGGAAATTTTGAGAAGGGTAAGGATGGGAAGTGGACATATTATCATGACAATAAGCACTGTTCGGGTGAGCTTGATGTGAATAGGTTAGATGTATTCTACCTGAGAAATTACTGCAAAGAATTAGGGTATGAGAAGATGAAGGAAGTTTGGTGGCATGTGCCAGGAATGAGCTTGGAAATAGGTTTGAGGAGTTTAAACTCTGATAACAAGTTGAGAGAGATATGTCCTCAGGGAGGAAAGAACAATGGTGTTGTTGATGTCTACATTGAACATGGTATTTCAAAACCTGAGATACTACAAGGGCAGGATGTTATTGTGCACCTTGATGACCAAGTGAGGGATCTTGGAGAGCAAGCAAAGTTGAATGCTAGGACTGTGATAAACTCTCTTCCAAAAACTACTACCAAGAAGGCACCTCCGATGAGTTTAAGCATAGTAACCTATACTTCCCAAGCTAAAGAAGCAGTACCAAAAAAGATCAATGTAAATTCGAAAATGGAGCCTAAGCCTAAGACAGTCCCCAAACCCACACCCACACAAAACAAAGTCAATAGGACCAGGAGATACTGTTTGAGGTCTTCCACCCCCAAGGCTTCAGGGAAAGGTTTTTCAAAAACAAAGATAAATGGAGGTTATCTTGTAGTCATTTGGGGTTGTTACCACCAGTAATTAAAAGTAGGCTTAAAAAGGTAAACCAGGAGTCTAGGAAGTGGCATTCTGTCTGGGCTGGATATACTGTCTATGAGAAGTTTGAGGTTCACAGGAGTCCTACCAACCATGTGGTTGACTTGGAAAAAAGATTGTGTACCTGCCAGTTTTGGATGTTGACAGGTTGTATTTTTCAACCCATTTTTTTTCAGCTAGCTTAATGTTGTCTTATACAAAGTTGAATTTTAAACTGCCTGGAAATGATTATTTGTAGGAATTCCATGCGTTCATGCTTGTGTTGCACTTGCCCGAGTGAACAAGCACCTAGAAGACTTTTGCCACAAATTGATAACCATGGAGTCTTACAAAGAAACATACAAGTACCACATTAATCCTCTACTTGGCCATGCCTTCTGGGAGCAAAGTCAGTATAACAAGCCATTGACACCATCAATCAAGAGAAAGCCAGGAAAACTTCAAACAAAGAGGAGAAAGGATACTGATGAAGGCACTAGTTCTAGCAAGAAAGCAAAGCCAGGTGCAACCATGAAAATACAGCTAAGACAATTCACCTACAAGTACTGTCTGCAAAAGGGTCACACCAAGAGAGGGTGTGAAAAGAAGAGTTTTGATGCTGCTCAAGCTACAACTAATGCTGCTACAGCTACAAAGGCTACCGAGGTTGCTAAAGATTCTAAGAATGCTATTGCCGCTGCAACTACCACTGTTACTGGTACAGCTACTGCTACTGTTACTGTTACAAACAATATCCTTGCAACAACCACTACTGTTCCAACTAGTCAAGTTTCAGAGATTGAATTGTCACAGCTAAGTTGTTCTGAACCTAAAGACTCTCAAAAGATTTAACATTAATTCTTTAATAAACTCTTTTATTAATTCTTCACTACGAAGTTTGAAGAAAGTTTAAGGTCTTTGGTAGTGGCTGATGAGTTTGGGTTTTCCTTTCTTGTTTGTATTTTGTGTAGTTCACTGAAGCAACTGCTAAACCAGCCACAACACCTGCAAAATTACCCTTTAGAAGAAGATCATCACCACCAACCCCTTCTACAGCACTGGATTCAATGAAGGGTATAAGTTCAGCCACTGCCTCATGATTCACAAATTTTCTGAAGTTTGTACCCGCTCCTAGATTTAAGCACCCATAGAAGAAGTGAAACTGGATACTAGGGTATTACTTTTACAAACTGTTCATCTTTTTGTAAATCAAATTGTGACTGTGCTCACTATAAAAAATTGTTCATTCTGTTAAGTTTAGTCAAGCATGTTATATTACTTGCTATGTTCAAATACTTATGACTGCACTGTGTAAAAACTATAAATGCTTTGCGGTATTTTGATTTAGATTAAGTAATACTATAGATGGTTTGAATAAACTTTTCTATTAATTATTAACTAGTACTATTTGTTCATCTTACATGATATTACATTATAGAACACTAACATCAATAACAGAACCATTAGGATACCAAAAAAACTTTAATTCATTATATTACATAATGTTACATTGCCATGTTCTCAACTCTTTAACAACACCATTCCTACAAAAGCAACAACTACCAACAACCCAAACCAAAGAACTTGAGTCATGAATTTCAGATTTCTAATGTCTGCTTCCATCTTGCCAACCCGCTATGCAAAGTTCATTTTCCTATCACCATCATCATCTCCTGGAACAGTTTTTTCAATCAGCTTCTCTTGCATACAATCTGCTCAGACGAATAAGCCACACCATTTTTTTCCACTTGTTTATAAACAACCTTCCACAAATTAATGTCGCAAAAAAATTGATTACAAACAAGTTACCTTCACTCACATTATAATTGGGACAACCAAAGAAGGGCTTGTTAGGATTTGTTTCCGTCGCTGACCACCTAAGCAAAGGACAATAACCACAACCACACCACTCTGGAACCTGCCCATGCCTGCTTCGAATTGTGCTTCTTGTCTAGTTCTCCATCAATGATGACCGGTTCAAGCTTCCAGCAACTGGCTCCCAGTTCCTCTAATGAAGAACGAGACGTTGATGGAGAGAATCAGAATGAGAAGAAGTAGATGGAGCTTTTAGGGTTTATAAAGGAGACAGGGACTAAATTGGGAAATTACAAAATACTACCTACGTCATCTGTCTACAATGAGTTCTTAGGTAGTAATGGTTGTGTCACATTAGTAAGTCCATCGTTGAGTCACGTCAGAATTCGAGTGAAGGATCAATATGTAGCCGGATGCGCAATCTCGAAAACATGAATAGTGAAATTAAAATCTCAAAGGCTAAATTAGGGTTCTATGTTGCACTGGAAAAAAGGTGGGAGAAAAAGAAAGAGAAGAGAGAAAAAGGGAGAACTGCCGTCGAAGGAGGAGGAAGAAAAAGGAGAAGACGATGACAGAGAGAGAAGTTGCGCCATGGCCACTTTCTTCACCTCCAGCGCCATCTCTACCTTGCGCTTGTTGTCTTTTCTACCTTGCACTATAATCCCTCTTCTCTACTCACCGTCGTTGTGTTCCTCATTGCTCGTGCTCGCACCGTGTTCTGCTCTGCTATGTTCTTCTGTTCACCCCGTTCTAAAATATTTAATTTGCTCAGCCATTTTGAAATCTCTACTCTGCTCTGCCGTGGTGCCGTCCTCTGTCCTCTCAGGTGAATTGACCATTCTCTTCTGTTCACCTCTTTCTCTCGATCCTCTCGCCTGAGCCTCGGTCCTCAGGCGTCTCTTCCTCCATCACCGTCCTTGAAGGCTTGCAAATTGATTTTACATATTACTTGGTTAATTTAGTTGAATTTTTGAAATAACAAAACTAGTTCAGTATACATCCCTCTCTCTCTATGTCTAATCGATTGAAAAAGCTCACATAATCCTTTTCTTTTTTTTCATTGTTTTCGCAGTTTCGAGTTCGACCATGTCGAAGGACAAAAATTCTACCAATTTGTCGTGCAACTATAAAAACTTCTTAGGTTTGATTTAAATTGTTGTTTCTTTTTTAGTAATCTGATGAGCGGATATATTATATGCTTTTTGGCATTATTTTCATATAGTTTTCATTATGTTTTGTTTAAGTTTTATTATATTTTCATAGGTTTTAGTGAAAAATTCATATTTTTGGATTCTACTTTGAGTTTGTGTGTTTTATGATGATTTCAGGTAAATTCTGGCTGAAATTAAGGAGCTTTTGCAAAAGTATGATTCAGAGACAGATGAAGGACTGCAGATGTTGTAAGGATCTGACCTTTGTGCATTCAAAGGAGCATTTCTGAAGCTATAGAAGTCTCAATGGCACATTCTTAATGGCTATGGAAAGCTAACATTCAGGGCTTTCCAGAAATATATCATAGTCTATACTTTGCTCTGGAGATGAAGGCCTAAAACTGGCGTTCAACGCCAGCCACCTACCCTCTTCCGAGCGTTGGACGCACAAAAGGGAGCAGTTGGCGTCCAACACCCAAAAAGGAGTCCAAAGCCAGCGTTCAATGCCCAAGAGGGAGTACCACACGTGGAGACACCTTTAGCTCAGCCCAAACACTCAACTAAAGTGGGCCCAAGGATGGCTTTCGCACCTATAGTCTATTCTATCATAATTCATGTACTTTTTAGTTATTGGATTAGTATATATAGGAGAAGATCAACCATGTTTAGAATCTCTCTCTTTGGCATATCTTACATTCGAACACTATTCTATGTATAGTATGAGTCACTAACCTCCTAGGTTAAGTTAGGAGCTCTGCTGATTCATATGGATTAATAATATCACTATTCTATTTCAATCTATGCTTGATTCCATTCTAAGATGTGTCTTCGTTCTTCATCTTAATGAATTGGGAGTGTAACTTAACCGTCATCCCTATTCACATGGGTTCTTGTGGGTCCTTGACGGGATAGTATTGAACCACAAGCTTGATTATACATCTCTTAGATGGCTAATCCATGGCTTCGTTGGGTACTTGGAGATATCAGTGCAGCCGAGGTGCAGGGCAGTTAGGGCCTTTGTAGTATAGACTATAATCAATGAAGCAGCATTCTCTGATCCAGAAGATTCGACCTTGTCTGTGGCATTTTGAGTAGGAACACCAAGGGAATGGACTATTAGAGCTTCACCTCCGTTCAGATTGGATGACCGTTGTCCCGGCGTTTGATCTGAAGTAGTGGAGATTAATGACCGCTGACCTGGCGTTAGTCAAATACAGCCTGCCATGGAATGAATCATTAGAAGTTGGAGTAGATGGTGAGAAAAGTTGAACCAAAAGGAAGAAGCATCTCCGAAGCCTCAACCGTTCTCATACCATGGATTTCACACCTATCTAGTAACGTTTTATTCATTTACTTTGTTTTATGCATTTTTCACAACAACAACCATCTTTATATCTACTTGACTAAGATCTACAAGGTAACCATTGCTTGGTCAAACCAACAATCTCTGTGAAATCGACCCTCACTCACCTGAGATATTACTTGGATGACCCGGTGCACTTACCGGTCTATCTGTGTGAAACTTGCGAAGTCAATTTCATGCACTAAGTTTTTGGCGCCGTTGCCAGGGATTGTTTGAGTTTGACAAACTACCGCATTATCTTGTTGCTTAGATTAGGTACTTTTTACTATTTTGTTTGTGTCTTCTGCTTTCTTTGCAAAATTTTTTTTTTCAAAATTTTTTTCTTAATCTTTATTTTTTGCGTGAGTCTTTTGTTCTTGTTCCTGTTAATTTTTTGAACTTTCTTGGTGTCCCTTTCCAAAAATTTTCAAAAATTGTGTATTTTGTTTGAGTCTAGTGTCAGTTCTTAAGTTTGGTGTCCTTTGTGTGTTCTTTGTTTCCTTTGAATTTTTGAATTTGTTCTTTAGTGTTCTTCTTCGTATTCAAGTTATTCTTTTTTCTTTTCTTGTTTTGATCTTAATTTTTTTAGTTTGGTGTCTTTTGGTGTTTGTCTTCTTAATTTTCGAAATTTAGTGTCTTTTGATCTAAAAATTTTAAGTTTGGTGTCTTTTGGTTGTTTTTCTCTTTCTTCATTAATTCAAAAAATCAACAAAAAATATATTTTCTATTTTTATTCAAATTTTCGAAATTCTTACCTTCTTTTCTTATCTTGATTTACAAATTTTAAGTTTAGTGTTTTCTTGTTTCAAATCTTTACTATCTTTTCAAATCTTTTCATATCTTTTTTTATCTTATCTTTCTCTTTTAATTTTAAAACTCACCTAACTTACTTCCCTTTTAAAATTTAAAACTTTTTCAATTTCAAATCTTTCTTTCTCCTTTTTCGAAAATCACATTCAATTTTCAAATCTTTTTAGTTAATTAGCTTTTGGTTCTTTTCATATTTTCGAAATTCAATAATTAAATAAAACAAAAATAAAAATATTTGAACCCAAATGGAAATGAACAGTTTAGAAGAACTTTGGGGTCCTATACGACCCCCACCCCTGACTTTTATGGAAGAAGTATCAGTATATCCCCCCATTAGAGCAGGTAACTTCGAGCTAAACCCTCTGCTTATTACCCTAGTGCAGCAAAACTGCCAGTACTCTGGACTTTCATAAGAAGAGCCTACTAAGTTCCGGGCTAATTTTCTACAAATTGCTGACACTGTACACACTAAGAGAGAGGATTAGGATGTCTACAGACTGCTGCTCTTTTTCTTTGCTGTAAGAGACCAAGCAAAGAGGTGGTTAGATAACCAACCCAAATCCAGCTTGAAAACATGGAAGCAGCTAGTGGACAAATTTCTAAACCAGTACTTTCCCCCAAGGAAGTTAACCCAGTTAAGGATGGACATCCAAGGCTTCAAGCATGAGAATAATGAATCTCTTCATGATGCCTGGAGGAGGTATAGAAGAATGTTACGAAAATGCCCCACTGAAATATTTTCAAAATGGGTGTAATTAGACATCTTCTATTACGGCCTAGTAGACATGGCTAGGATGTCTCTAGACCACTCTGCTAGTGGTTCTATACATATGAGGAAAACAATTAAAGAGGTTCATAAACTTATTGAGACAGTTGCCTCATATTAGCATCTATACTCGATTGATGAGACTTCCATAAAAGGAGAGATTAAGGCAATATCTATTGAATCTAACCCTCCAGAACAAAATGGCTCATTGACTCAGCAACTACACACCCTTGCATAGTAGTTGTTGGAATTGCAAGAGGCTTTACAAGAAACTCAGGCTTCCAACAGGACTGTAGAAGCACAGATGAGCCAAACAAGGCAGAAATTATCTAAGCAAATAAAAGAAGAATGTCAGGCAATCCAACCGAGGAGTGGGAAAACATTAAACACCCAACCTCAGTGCAACAGGAGACCAGGGAAAGAAAAGTTAACAGAAGATAACCAGACTACTGTCCAAGACACCTCTGAGGATGTTGCACGCCTAAAGAGGAATTTCATTGGTGTTTAATGCCAAGAAGGAGGCAGTACTCTTGGCGCTCAATGCCAAGGAAGGGTGCTCACTCCTGGCATTGAACGCCCAAAGGGGCGCAACACGCTTGCCGTTTAACGCTAAAAAGGGGTACCAACCCTTGGCGTTGAACACCCAAAAGGGGGCAGCTCTCCTGGCGTTGAACGCCAGGAAGGGGGTAGCAAGGGCATTGAACACCCAACCAGAGATGGTCAGACATATGCAAGTGCTGATAAGACCCCTCCTAAGCAAGCCATTAACCCCCCTTCAATTTCAGTAGGCGTTCAACCCACATCAACTAAGTTTATGAGTAAAAAGCCAAGATGCCATTTCCTCAGAAACTCCGTCAAGCAGAAAAAGATAAATAATTTGCCCACTTTGCGGATTACCTCAGGATACTTGAGATCAATATCCCTTTTGTAGAAGCTCTTGATCAGATACCTTCTTATGCTAAGTTCATAAAAGACATCTTAAGTCATAAGAAGGATTGGAGAGAAGCAGAAACAGTCCTCCTCACTGAAGAATGCAGTGCAAGAATTCAAAAGAGCTTACCAAAGAAACTTAAAGAACCTGGGAGCTTTATGATACCATGCACCTTAAAGGATGCAACACAAAGACAACCCTATGTGATCTCGGAGCAAGTATTAACCTAATACCTGCATCACTCAAAGCAAGGTGAGAGATATATGGAATATTTTATATCCTTAAGACATAGATAGAAATGATCATGCAATAAGGACACGAGAACAGACAATAAAACATAACAGAAAACAAAAAAATAACATAAGAAAAGGGAATTAAGAGAACGAATCCACCTTAATAATGACAATTACTACTCCTCCTTAAGCATCCAATGTAGTGCTTGATCTCTTCAATGTCATGCCCTTGTCTCTGTTGGTCTTCCCTCATGGCCCTTTATTCTTCCCTCAAAGCCATTTGGTCTTCTCTTATTTCATTGAGGATAGTGGAGTGCTCTTGATGCTCCAACCTCAATTGCTCCATATTAGTGTTCAATTCTCCAAGAGAATTATGCAGTTGGTTCCAGTAGTCTTGAGGAGGAAATTGCATCCTTTGAGGTATCTCAGAGATTTCTTGTTGAGGTGGTTGCACAGGCTCATGTGCATGCTCTCTAGTTTGCTCCATCCTCTTCTTAGTGATGGGCTTGTCCTCTCCAATGAAGATGTCTCCTTCTATGACAATCCCAGCTGAATTGCATAGGTGACAAATGAGGTAAGAGAATGCCAACCTTGCTTGAGTAGAAGGCTTCTCAGCTATCTTGTGCAATTCTTGAAGGATCACCTCATGTACTTCCACCTCACTTCCAATTATGATGCAATGAATTATGATGGCTCTGTCAATGGTCACTTCTGACCGATTGCTAGAGGGGATGATAGAGCATTGGATGAATTTCAATCATTCTCTAGCCACGGGCTTGAGGTCAAGCCTTCTTAGTTGAATAGGCTTGCCTTGGGAATCCCTTTTCCACTGTGCTCCTTCCACACAGATGTCTGAGAGCACTTGATCTAGTCTCTGATCAAAGTTGACTCTTCTAGTGTAAGGATGTGGGTCTCCTTGCATCAAAGGCAAGTTGAACACCAACCTCACACTTTCTGGACTATAGTCCAAGATTCTTCCTTGGACCATGGTGCTCCAATTCTTGGGATTTGGGTTCACACTAGTGTCATGGTTTTTTGTGACCTATGCATTAGCATAGAACTCTTGCACCATTAAGATCCCAACCTTTTGGATGGGATTGGTTAGGACTTCCCAACCTCTTCTCCAGATCTCTCTTCGGATTTTTGGATGCTCATTCTTCTTGAACCTAAAAGGGACCTCATGGATCACCTTCTTCTCTGCCACTACTTTATAAAAGTGGTCTTGGTGGGCTTTATTGATGAGTCTCTCCACCTCCCAAGATTCGGAGGTGGTGGCTATGGCCTTTTCTTTTCTCTTTCTAGAGGTTTCTCCAACCTTGGGTGCCATAAGTGGTAATGAAAAGCAAAAAGCAACACTTTTCCCACACCAAACTTAAAAATTTTGCTCGTCCTCGAGCAAAAATAAATAAAAGAGAAGAATGGAGTAGAAGAAAAAAAAATAGAAGAAGAAGTAGGGAGAAAGCTATTCGGCCAAGGGGGCTTTGCGATGTATGAGAGGTGTGTATGAAGGGTTAGAATGAGCGGTATTTATAGGAGTGGGCTACGGTTGGGGTTCAGTCATGGGTGGGGTAAATGGGAGGGAAAGTTGATTTTGAAGTGGGTGGGGGTTGGTGGGATTTATGATAGTTTTGGGGAAGTGATATGGATGTGATTGGGCTTAGGGTGGCAAACAGGCCTAAATCCGCCGGGCAGGCCCGCCTAACCCGCCAAAAAAGGCGGGCTGGGCTAGAAAATTGGGACTGCCAAATAGTAAAAGCCCGCCTAACCTGCACTGCGTAAACCTGGGGCTTTGGCGGGGCGGGGCGGGCTTCCCCGCCGGGCTTAGAATTTTTTTAGCAAGGGGTATTTTTACAATTTTTTTACCAAAATCCAACTTCTCCCAACCCAACTTAGAAGAGAATGAAGATGAAAATCGAGTATTTTGGATTATATTTATTTTGTTTTAGAGACAATATTTATAATTATGTTTTGGATTATGTTTATTTTGCTTTGGGAACAATATTTATAATTATGTTTTGGATGAAAACTTGTTACAAAGACTTTAATATTTGTGAATATAAAAATTATAATTTCAGTCCTCCAAAAGTTGGGCTTCTGGCAGGGCGGGACGGGCTTCCCCGCTTGCCACCCCTAATTGGGCTAGGGTTTATAAGGAAGAGTGTATGGGAAAGTGTGAAAGAAAGAAGGAAGAAGTGTGGTAGGTAAAGATGCTGTGGAACTTTCTTCATGTCTTCTTATGAATGAGCTCCACGTGCTCTAGAGACAGGACACGACTCACTGTATATTGTATGACTGACTTCTTAGTGAAGACAACTCTCATGCCAGGTGAGAGGCCTTTAGTGGGAACTTTCTTGTCCATTCATCCTTTAGGTAATTTCTTCTTAGTACCTTTATTTTCAGTGCTTGTTGATGGCTGCCCAACACCAAACTTAGAATTGATGTTTGGGGGCTTAGTAAAGCTCTGCACTGAAAGAGATGGTTGGAACACTAAGTGTTGCACAATTATCTCTCTGTTCTCAGAGGGAGAGTTGGGGTGAGGCATCTTGAACAAGATGTGATCCTTCCCTAGTTGTAGAATCAGTTCTTCCTTAGCTACATCAATGATAGCATTGGCAGTGGCTAGAAAAGGTCTTCCAAGGATGATGGATTCATCCTTATTTTCCCCAGTATCTAAGATTTTGAAGTTTGCAGGGATGTAAAGGTCTTCAACCTTTACCAATACATCCTCTACTAAGCCATATGCTTTCTTCATTGATTTTTCTGCCATCTCTAGTGAGGTGTTTGCAGCTTGTTGATGAATCCATATTTGATGATATATTTTGGTTTGATTTGAGTGGATTTCATCACATAAACCCACATTTATTCATGTAAATAGCATGCTTTTGTGTTTTCTCCCTAAATTGTACCTAATTGTGAAAACATGTTATTTTGACCTTAAATTAGTGATTTAATCCCACTTTTATGCCATTCGATGTCATGACATGTTTGTTGAGTGATTTTAGGTCCTAGAGGCAAGTTTGGCAAGGCAAAAGGGGAAAGAAGCATGCACATAGGGAAAAAACATTAAGAAAACAAAGAAGAAGCACACATTGGAGTGTGCGTACGCACAAGAGCCACAAAACCATGTGTGCGTACGCACGATATCCTGTGCGTACGCACAAAAGAAAAATCAGCATGTGTGCGTACGTACAAACCTGTGCGTATGCACAGGTCCCAGCGCATGACTAATTTAATGGAAATCGCTGGGGGCAATTTCTGGGCCTCCAGAGCCCAATTTTTGGACCTTCTGAAGCTGATTCTTCCTATATTAGACAAGGCCTCACTCCATGTGAAAGGGGGGAGCAATTAGGGTTTAGTTTAGCATAATGTAGGTTCTTTTTTAGAGAGAGAAGCTCCCCCTTCTCTCTAGAAATTAGGGTTCTTAGTTTATTTTCCTTGTAATTTCTCTTTTTAATTCTTGTTTTAATCTGGTTTCTTCTACCTTTCCTTGTTCTATTGTCTTAAATTCATTACTTTATCTTGTCACTTTCTTTATTTTTGCCACTTTTATGTATTTGCACTCTTGTCACTTTCATTTACATTTAATGCAATTTCATATTTCATGCCTCTTTTATTGCTTTATTGAGTTGCTATCTTTATTTTCCTTGCTTGGTAGTGGTAGCATTTATTATTTCTTGTCATTTCACCACGCTTTTTTTTTTCATACCCACCAAGTGTTTGATAAAATGCTTGGTTGGGCTTTTGCATAGTTTTTCTCACTCTTGGTTGGGAAATTGTGTGGTTTGGGTGAACTTGAGTGGTGGATGTCCATTCCACATTGTGTGTGGGTTGTTAATTAATTTGGTTTCTCTTGACTCTAAGTGACCCCCTTAGTGTTGACTTAGGACTTAGAGATTGAGATTAATTATGCCTAGTTGACTTATCCTCGATGTAGGGTTGACTAATTATGATTAATTCACACAGAATTGCCATGTTTGTGGTCCACTACTAGGATAGAAAGCCCTAATTACCCAATTCTCACCAAGAGCTTGTTTTTGTCATTTAAATTCCTTTATCATTGCCTTTACTTGCTTTCTCTTATAATTTCTTGCATGTTAAGTTACCTTCTTGCATTTAAATTTCTTGCCAATTGCTACCTCAACCCCCAATTCCCTTATAGCCAATAATTGTACATTTCATTGCAACTCTTAGGGAAGACGACCCGGGAGCTAAATACTCGGTTATTTTGTATTGACTTTATTATTTGATCTTGAGAATTCATTGTTGGTTTGGACTATGCTACCAATGAATTGATTCTTGTTTTGATTGATTCCAAACTATACAACAAATTCTCGTTATCACTTGTACCTTAAAGATTCCCAGCTTCTCCATTACAGAGAGTGGCATGAGGTTTATACTTGACCCTAGGTCACACAGAGCCGCTGAACCAAAGCATTGAGTTCTTTGGTAAGCACTGAAGGTTTAGCTTCATGAGAGCTCCTAGGTATCGAGAAACTTACTCTTCCCTAGTGTCTTCATCCTCATCAGAGGATGAGTATTCATCAGAACTCATGCAATGCAGGAGTGCCTACAAGGGACCTCTATGGTCTCTATATGAGCCTTGGCTTCCTTTAATTCTTGAATAGAAATTTCTTTAGTGGGTGTTGAACACTCAGTAGGTATGTTATTACTGGCATTCAACGCCAGTGTCTTTGCCAAGTTGGGCGTTGAAAGCCTAGTAAGACCTTTCTTACTGGTGTTCAACGCCTGATTCCCTATTAGTTTGGGCGTTGAACGCTCAGAGAGGGCTTCCTCCCTGGCGTTCAACGCTAGCTTTGATGGTTGTTTAGGCGTTGAACTCCATCCCAGTCTCACCAGATTTGGCCCCAGCCTCTATGGTGATGGCCTTGCACTCTTCTCTTGGATTCACTTCAGTGTTACTAGGAAGAGTGTCAGGAGGAGTCTCAGGAATTCTCTTGCTCAATTGACCAACTTGTACCTCCAATTTTCTGATGGAGGATCTTGTTTCAGTTATGAAACTATGAGTGGTCTTAGAGAGGCTGGAGACTAGAGTGACTAAGTTAGAAAGGCTCTGCTTAGGGGTCTCCATATTCCCTTGAGAAGATGGGAATGGTGGTCTGTTGTTGAACCTATTTTGGTTCCTTCCACCTTGATTGTTGTTGAAGTCTTGCTGAGGCTTCTGTTGATCCTTCCATGAGAGGTTAGAATAATTCCTCCATGAGGGATTGTAGGTATTTCCATAGGGTTCTCCCATATAATTCACCTCCTCTATGGTAGGTTGATCAGGATCATAAGCTTCTACTTCGGATGAAGCTTGTTGATTGCTGCCAGCTGCAGCTTACATTTGGGTCAAATACTGAGAGATCATATTGACCTGTTGAGTCAAGATCTTGCTCTGAGCCAATATGGCATTCAAAGTGTCAATATCAAGAACTCCTTTCTTCTGAGGAACTCCACTGTTCACAAGGTTTCTCTCAGAGGTTGATGAGCGGATATTTTATATGCTTTTTCTGTAATTTCAGGTATTTTCTGGCTGAAATTGAGAGACCAGAGCAAAAATCTAATTCAAAGGCTGAAAAAAGACTGCAGATGCTGTTGGATTCTGACCCTCTTGCACTCAAAGTGGATTTTCTCGAGCTAACAAAACCCAATTGGCGCGATCTGAAGTGCGTTGGAAATTAGACGTCTTGGGCTTTCCAGCAATATATAATAGTTCATACTTTTCCCGAGATTTGATGGGCCATACTAGCATTTAAACACCCACCAGAGACCCTTTTCTGGCGTAAAACGCTAGAACTGGCACCAAAGCTGGAGTTAAACGCCCAAACTGGCATCCAAGCTGGCGTTTAACTCCAAAAACGGCACATGCACATGAAAGCTAGGAAGCTCAGCCCAAACACTCACCAAGTGGGCCCCGGAAGTGGATTTCTACACTCTCTGCATCTAGTTACTCATTCTCAGTAAAACCTAGGTTACTAGTTTAGTATAAAAACTACTTTTAGAGATTTATTTGGTAACTTATGACATTTTTGACAAATCCTATTGTATCTTCTAAAGTATGAACCTTTAAACCCTATAGGTGGGGGTGAGGAGCTCTGCTGTGTTTCCATGGATTAATGCAATTACTACTGTTTCCTATTCAATCACGTTTGTCTCTATTCTAAAATACTCACTCGTATTTCAACATGGAGAATGTGATGATCCGTGACACTCCTCATCATTCTCCAACTTATGAACGGGTGCTTAACAACCACTTCCATTCTACATGAGCTCAATGTAGTCATTGGGCGACAGCTTGAGTGTGTATCTCTTGGGTTTCTAATCCACGAGTTTGACCTGCATCTCTTGACAACAGAGCACTCAAACTCATGAGATCTGAACCTTCGTGGTAGAGGCTAGAATCAATTGGCAGCATTCCTGAGATCCGGAAAGTCTAAACCTTGTTTGTGGTATTCCGAGTAGGATCTGGGATGGGATGACTGTAACGAGCTTCAAACTTGTGAATGTTGGGCGCAGTGATAGTGTGCAAAAGGATAAATGTATCCTATTCCGACACAAGTGAGAACCGACAGATGATTAGATATGTGAGAAACCGTAGAAGACATGTTTTCACTGAGAGGACGGATGGTAGCCATTGACAATAGTGATCCACCAACATGCAGCCTGCAATGGAAGGGACATGCATTTTCGGAAGAAGAAGACAGTAGGAAGGCAGAAATTTAGAAGACAGAGTAACTCTGAAACCTTAACCTGCTCTCTATTATTGAATAACAAGTACCATTCGTTTCATGCTCTTTGACTTTTCACAAATAAAATCCTTTTTATTATTAATCTCCTGACTAAGAGTTACAAGATAACCATAGCTTGCTTCAAGCCGGCAATCTACGTGGGATCGACCCTTACTCACGTAAGGTATTACTTGGACGACCCAATGCACTTGCTGGTTAGTTGTGCGGAGTTGCAAAAGTGTGATTGCAATTTTGTGCACCAAGTTTTTTGCGCCGTTGCCGGAGATTGTTCGAGTTTGGACAACTGACGGTTCATCCTGTTACTTAGATTAGGAAATTTTTTTTATCTTTTTTGGTTTAAAGTCACTAGAGTTGCATCTTTGTTTTTTCTTTTTAAAAATCTTTCAAAAATTTTATTTTTCTTTATTAATTTTTGATTTTTCTTTAAGTTTAGTTTCATGTTTTAAGTTTGGTGTCTTCTGTGTTTTTGTTTTCTTAAAAATTTTCAAAATTTGTTCTTGGTGTTCATCTTGATCTTCAAAGTGTTCTTGGTGTTCATCTTGACATTCAGATTTTTCTTGTTTGTTTTCTTTGTTTTGATCTAAAAATTCTAAGTTTGGTGTTATTTTACTGTTTTTCACTTTCCTTATTAGTTTCAAAAATATATATTCCTTTATTTACTCATTATTTTTGAATCCCTTGGGTTGATTTGGTCAAAATTTTAAAAATCATATCTTTTTAAAATTTCTAAAATCATATCTTTTTCAAAACTTCCTAACCACCTTCTCTCTCTTCATTTTTTTCGAAAATCCTCATAAAAAATTTTCAAATCTTGTAATAATTAATTATTTTAGTTTCCAATTTTTTTATTATTATTATTTATTTCGGAACGAAAATGAAAAAAATATATTAAAATAAAATAAAATAAAATTTTATTCACAATTCACATCACCTCCCTTTCTCCATCATGGACCTAAGTGGAACTGAACAGTCCAGAAGGACTCTGGGGTCATATAGTAACCCCACTACTGCTTTATATGGCGGTAGTATCTGTATACCCCCATCAGAACCAGTAATTTTGAGCTAAATCCCCAGCTCATTATCATGGTGCAGTAAAATTGCCAGTATTCCGGTCTTCCACAGGAAGAACCTACTGAGTTTCTGGTACAGTTCTTACAGATTGCTGACACGGTACGTGATAAGGAAGTAGATCAGGATGTCTATAGATTATTACTGTTTCTATTTGCTATAAAAGATCAAGCCAAAAGGTGGTTAAATGACCAACCTGCAGCAAGCATAAAAACATGGAAACAGCTATCAGAAAAATTCCTGAATCAATATTTCCTTCCAAAAAGGATGACACATTTAAGGCTGGACATCCAAGGCTTTAAACAAGAGGATAATGAATCCCTTTATGACGCTTGGGAAAAGTACAGAAAGATGCTAAGGAAATGCCCCTCTAAAATGTTTTCAGAATGGGTGCAGTTAGACATCTTCTACTATGGGCTTACAGAAAAGGCCATATATCTCTAGACCACTCAGCTGGTGGATTTATACACATGAGAAAAACAATTGAAGAGGCTCAAGAGCTCATAAATACAGTTGCTAAAAATCAGCATCTGTACTTAAGAAGTGAGTCCTCCATGAAAGAAGAGGCTAAGGCAGTATCTACTGAATTTAGTCCTTCAGAACAAGTTGCTAAACTCAATCAACAACTCTTTTCTATAACAAAATAGCTAGTAGAATTTAAAGAGATGCTACTCGAAACTAAAGATGCTAACCAGAATATGGAAAAACAATTAAATCAGACAAAATAGCAATTATTGAAGCAGAAAATAGAAGAATGCCAAGCTGTTCATTTAAGGAGTGAAAAGACATTGAATGTCTCAAATCAAAGCAGCAGGAAGCCAAGAAAAGAACATCTGACAGAGGATGACCAATTCACTACCCAAAATTCCTCTGAGGACCGTAAGAGCCCAAAGAGGAATGATTCTGGCATTCAAACGCCAAAAAAGGGTAAAAAACTGGCATTAAACGCCCATTTAGCTGCCAACTCTGGCGTTCAAACGCCAGAAAAGGGTAGCAACCTGGCGTTAAACGCCAATAAAGATGCCAGTTCTAGCATTCAAACGCCAGAAAAGGGTGGCAATCTAGCGTTAAACGCCCATTTAGCACCCAATTCTGGCGTTCAAACGCCAATGAGGGATCAGGCACCTGCAAGTGCTGATAACCACCCTTCTAAGCACACTTTTCCAACCACTTATGTAGGTAATAAACCTACAGCAACTAAAGTTGAAGAATATAAAGCCAAGATGCCTTATCCTCATAAACTCTACCAAGCGGAACAGGATAAACAATTTGTCCACTTTGCAGACTATCTCAGAACTCTTGAAATAAAGATCCCATTTGCAGAGGTACTTGAGCAAATACCCTCTTATACTAAGTTCACGAATAAGATCTTAAGTCATAAGAAGGATTGGAGAGAAACTGAAAAAGTTTTCCTCACTGAAGAATGCAGTGCAGTCATTCTGAAAAGCTTACCAGAGAAGTTTAAAGATCCTAGAAACTTTATGATACCATGCACATTAGAGGGTGCTTGTACCAAGACAGCTCTATGTGATCTTGGGGCGAGTATCAACCTGATGCCTGCATCCATTATCAGAAAGCTTGGTTTGACTGAAGAAGTCAAACCAACCTGGATATGTCTCCAACTTGCTAATGGCTCTTTTAAAATGTCATCAAGCGTAATTGAAGACATGATTGTCAAGGTTGGGCCATTCGTCTTTCCCACTAACTTTGTAGTGCTGGAAATGGAGGAGCACAAGAGTGCAACTCTTATTCTAGGAAGACCTTTCCTAGCAACTAGATGAACTCTCATTGACGTCTAAAAAGGGGAAGTGACCCTAAGAGTCAATGAGGATGAGTTTAAGTTGAATGTTGTGAAAGCTATGCAGCATCCAGACACATCAAAAGAATGCATGAGTGTTGACATTGTTGACTCCCTGGTGGAAGAGGTCAATATGGCTGAGAGTCTCAAATCAGAGCTAGAGGACATTTTTAAAGATGTTCAGCCTGATCTGGAGGAACCAGAGGAAACAGAAGAACCTCTGAAAACTCCTTAGGAATAGGAGAAACCTCCTAAACCCGAGCTCAAACCACTACCACCATCCCTGAAATATGCTTTTCTGGGAAAAGATGACACTTTTCCAGTAATCATAAGCTCTTCTTTAGAGCCACAGGAAGAGAAAGCACTAATCCAGGTGCTAAGGACACACAAGACAACTCTTAGGTGGTCCATAAGTGATCTTAAGGGCATTAGCCCAGCCAGATGCATGCACAAGATGCTATTGGAGGATAATGCCAATCCAGTGCTTCAACCACAAAGGCGGCTGAACCCAGCCATGAAGGAGGTGGTGCAGAAAGAGGTCACTAAGTTACTAGAGACTGGGATTATTTATCCTATTTCTGATAGCCCCTGGGTGAGCCCTGTCCAAGTTGTCCCCAAGAAGGGAGGCATAACAGTGGTTCATAATGAAAAGAATGACCTGGTTCCTACAAGAATAGATACAAGATGGCGTATGTGTATTGACTCTAGAAGGCTCAATATAGCCACCAGAAAGGATCATTTTCCTCTACCCTTCATAGATCATATGCTAGAGAGACTAGCAGGTCATCCATACTACTACTTTCTTGATGGCTATTCAGGTTACAACCAGATTACAGTAGATCCTCAAGATTAAGAGAAAACAACATTCACATGTCCATCTGGAATATTTGCTTACAGACGGATGCCATTTGGCCTATGCAATGCACTTGCAACCTTTCAGAGATGCATGCTCTCTATCTTCTCTGATATGGTGGAGAAATTTCTAGAAGTCTTCATTTTACTTCTCAATATTTGGAGACTCATTCAACTCCTGTCTTGACCATCTAACACTTGTTCTGAAAAGGTGCCAAGAGACTAACCTGGTTTTAAACTGGGAGAAATGTCACTTTATGGTGACTGAGGGAATTGTCCTTGGGAACAAAATTTCGAACAAGAGAATAGAGGTGGATCAAGCTAAGGTAGAAGTAATTAAAAAATTACTACCACCTGCCAATGTTAAGGTAATCAGAAGCTTTTTGGGGCATGCAGGATTCTATAGGAGGTTTATAAAGGATTTTTTGAAAATTACCAAACCTCTGAGCAATCTGCTAGCTGCTGATACACCATTTGTCTGTGACATAGAGTGTTTACAGGCCTTTGAGACTCTGAAAACTAAGCTGGTCACAGCACCAGTCATTTCTGCACCAGACTGGATATTACCATTTGAACTAATGTGTGATGCCAGTGACCATGCTATTGGTGCAGTATTAGGACAAAGGCATGACAAGCTTCTGCATGTCATTTATTATGCTAGTCGTGTTTTAAATGACGCACAGAAGAATTACACAACCACAGAGAAGGAGTTGCTTACAGTGGTTTATGCAATTGACAAGTTCAGATCTTATTTAGTAGGATCAAAAGTGATTGTGTACACTGACCATGCTGCTCTAAAATATCTCCTCACAAAGCAGGATTCAAAACCTAGGCTCATAAGATGGGTGTTGCATCTGCAAGAGTTTGATATGGAAATAAGAGATAGAAAAGGGACAGAGAACCAAGTAGCTGACCACCTGTCCCAGATAGAACTAGTAGCAAAAGCATCCCTCCCTCCTACTGAGATCTCTGAAACCTTTTTAGATGAGCAATTGTTTGCTATTCAGGAAACATCGTGGTTTGCAGACATTGCAAACTATAAAGCTGTGAGATTCATACCCAAAGAGTACAGCAGGCAGCAAACAAAAAAATTAGTTTCTGATGTAAGGTACTGCTTGTGGGATGAACCATACCTCTTTAAGAGGTGTGCAGACAGAATAATCCGTAGATGTGTGCTAGAGAAGAGGCACAGAAGATCCTATGACATTGCCATAGATCACAGTATGGAGGACATTTTGGAGGTGAGCGAACAGCCACAAAGGTTCTCCAATGTGGCTTCTACTGGCCTACTCTCTATAGAGACTCCCGAGAGTTTGTACGTAACTGTGACAGTTGCCAGAGAGCTGGTAATCTACCTCACGATTATTCCATGCCTCAGCAAGGGATCTTAGAGATTGAGTTTTTTGATGTATGAGGCATTGACTTCATGGGACCTTTCCCACCATCATATTCAAACAGTTACATTCTGGTGGCAGTAGACTATGTATCTAAATGGGTAGAAGCAATTGAAACACCCACTAATGATACTAGGACAGTACTGAAATTCCTCCAGAAGCACATCTTTAGTAGATTTGGTGTCCCTAGAGTACTAATCAGTGATGGGGGCACTCATTTCTGCAATAAATAGCTTGACTCTGCTCTGGTCCGATATAGAATTAACCACAAAGTAGCAATCCCATATCACCCACAGACAAATGGGTAGGCTGAAGTCTCAAATAGAGAACTAAAAAGAATCCTGGAACGGACTGTAAACACCCGTAGAAGGGATTGGGCAAGAAGTCTGGATGATGCTCCGTGGGCATACAGAACTGCATTCAAGACTCCTATAGGGACCTCTCCATACCAGCTTGTGTATGGAAAAGCCTGTTATCTGCCAGTGGAACTAGAACACAAGGCCTACTGGGCAACCAGGTTCCTAAACCTTGATGCTAAGGTAGCTAGAGAGAAGAGATTACTCCAGTTGAATGAGCTAGAGGAGTTCAGACTCAATGCTTTCAAAAATGCCAAAATTTACAAGGAGAAAGCAAAAAGGTGGCATGATAGAAAGCTGTCATCTAGAGTCTTTGAGCCAGGACAAAAGATTCTTCTATTCAACTCTAGGCTCAGATTGTTCCCTGGGAAACTGAAATCTCGATGGAAGGGACCATATGTGATTACAAGTGTGTCACCATATGGATATGTAGAGCTTCAAGATATTGACTCTGACAAAAAGTTCATTGTTAATGGGCAGAGAGTCAAACATTATCTTGAAGGCAATGTTGAGCAAGAATGCTCAAAGTTGAGACTAGATTAAAGCTCAGCAAAATCCAGCTAAAGATAGTAAAGAAGCGCTTGCTGGGAGGCAACCCAGCCATCAGCATAAATTAGATGTTTATAACGATTATATGAGTCATCTTATTTTGCTATTCATGTTTGTCAATACATTCAGTAAATAATTAAGAAAAATGAAGGTTCAGAACATAAAGCAGAGGAATCACAGAGAAAAAAGGCTCACTAGCGTAAAAATGCCAGTAAAGAGGTATTTTGGGCGTTAAACGCCAGAATGGGCACCATTCTGGGCGTTTAACGCCAGTAAAAGAAGTATTCTATGCGTTAAATGCCAGAATGGGCACCATTCTGGGTGTTTAACGCCAGTAAAGGTAGCATTCTGGGCGTTAAACGCCAGAATGGGTAGCACTATGGGCGTTTAACGCTAGAATGGGCAGCGTCCTGAGCGTTCAGAAAAACGGCCAGTGACAAAGGATTTCTGGCGTTAAACACTAGCCACGGTACCTGGTTGGGTGTTAAACGCCAGAATGGATACCGTTCTAGGCATTTAACGCCAGAATAGCAGGGGGAGGGGAATTTTATTTTCAATTCAATTTTTTTCAAATATACATGTTTTAATTTTCTGCATAAATATGTCACAAATATTCACCTTTCAATTTTAATTTTCAAAAATTAATGATTTTATAAATTCTTTTTAAATTATTTTTCAATTCTTTTTCAAAACAATTTTAAACCTCATTTTTTTTTCAATTTCTTTCCAAATCTTTTCTTCATCCACCTCATCTTTTATTTTAGATGCATCAACAAAAATTCTGATTTCAATCCCTCGTATCTTTTTCATATCTTTCAAAATTTTAAAATAATATCTTTTTCATATCATGTTTATCTTTTTCCAATCAAAATCTTTCTATCATATCTTTTTCAAAAAAATTTCGAAACACACCCCCTCCCTTTTAAATCCCATTCGGCCATCCCATTCATTCACCATTCGAATCCTTCTCTCCTTCTATCCCTCTTTTTTCCTTTCTTTTGCTTGAGGACAAGCAAACCTCTAAGTTTGGTGTGTTTTTCCGTGATCACTGAGCTAAAACTCACCAAGATCATGGCCCCTAAAGGAAAACAAACCACTCCAAGAGGCAAGAAAGAGAACAATCTAGAACCTTGGATGCATGGAAGGTTCTGCATCAAAGAACATGCAAGCCATTACTTCAAAATCACGTGCAGAAGATTAGTGATCCCGAAAGTTAAATTCGATCTGAAAGAAGATGAACATCTGGAGATCCAAAAGCAGATTCGAAATAGAGGCTAGGAAATCCTAGCTAATCCTGAGATGAATGTAGAAAGAAACATGGTCCATGAATTCTATGCAAATCTGTGGCTAACAGATAAGCAAAGAATAGAGGGAACTGCCTTCCACACCTTTCGGACTATGGTCAGGGGGAAGATTATTTACTTTCACCTTGACAAAGTAAGAGAAGTCCTCAAACTTCCTCAACTGCAAGATGATCCAGAATCCTTTAATAGGAGAATGGCTAAAGATAAAAAGATGGATTAAGTTCTAGAGGACATATGCCTCCCTGGAACCAAGTGGATAACCAACACAAAAGGTGTCCCAAACTAACTAAAGATGGGAGATCTCAAACTAGTTGCTAAGGGCTGGCTGGATTTCATTGGACATTCTATACTTCCCACAAGTAACCAATCAGAAGTTACTATAAAAAGGGCAATGATGATTCACTGTATTATGTTGGGAAGAGAGGTGGAGGTTCATCAGCTAATTCCTTGTGAAATTGCACAAAAGGAATCTACTGAGGCCAAATTGGCTTACCCAAGCTTGATCTATCTGTTATGTAAGGATGCAGAGGTACAGATTGGAGTGGATGAGTTCATCCCAACTGAGCACTCAATCACTAAAAAGATAATGGATGGATCTCAAGCTCAAGACAACCCCACCAAGAAGAGGGCGCATGAGCTTCTCCCAGAAATCCCCCAATTTGACTATTGGGTTCACTTAGAAGCATCTGTTACCAAGCTGCAAGAAGTTGTGGATCAACTCAAAGAAGAGCAGCAGAATCAGGACAGCATGCTTTGCAAATTGCTTAGGTAGCGTTTGGTTACTGAGACATAGACACTGAGACATAGACACAGTGGTACACGGTGACATATGTCTGCTGTTTGGTTTGGTGAGACACAGATTTTCGAAGGACACGGGAGGACACGGATGGACACGGAGACACTAAATTTGTGTACCTCCAATTTGGTGAGACACTGAGACACAACTTGTGAGACACTAATTTTTTACTCTTTTACCCTTATTGAGTTTTTAAAATTTGTCTTCTTATTTTCCCAAATCTTTTTTTTTCTCTTTCTCTTTTAGATTCTACAACTAAATTTACTTTTCTATTTTTTTCAAAAAAAAATTTGTACATTTAATTTTTTTATTTATTTAAATTTTGATTAATCTTTGATAAATTCTGAACTTTAATTTTCTATTTTTTTTCAAGAATAATTATATATTTAATATTTAAATGATAATTTAAGATGGTATTAGAAGAAATAAAAAATTATTAGAAGAAATAAAAATTTAATGGTGATGGCATGCATTGTTTGGGATAATAGGTGTATTGTAATGGTGGTAAAACTTGTGGTTGAATGAAGGGTAATTCAGTCTTTTTTAAATATATGTGTCTTGTTTCTTATTTTTGCCAAACACAATACATAGACACAAATATTTTATGTCCATGTCTTTAATGTCTGTGTCTCTGTGTCTATGTCTCATCAAATACATCAACCAAACGGAGCCTTAAGGAACAAGAGCAGTAAGGACGTGAGCTATAGGAGCTGAAACGCCAGAGGCTATCCCTTGAAGCGCCAGGCGTCCCCCAGATTGAAGGAGCACCTATCTCCCAAAATCAAGGTTGTTGAGTCCTAACTCTGTGATAACTTTTGTTATTAGGGACCTATATTAGAATTGCATGAGCATTAGTATTAGGATTGCATGAGCATTAGTATTATTTTTTATCAATTTAGGTATAATTTAATTTTCTTTATCATCATCAAACATGAATAAAATAGTAAATTTTTTTAGAAGAGCAAGGGTGCAAATATCTTGAGTATATAATAAGAAAAATTCAAATTATTTATATGTGGTGGCATTGCTCTAGCTCTCTGAATGAAGGCATAAACAATGCATAATTTTTTTATATACTGAAATTTAAGTAATGTTTGACTCTTGAAAGAAGGAGGTAAACAGAAAAATGTTATTGATAATCTGAAAAATCATGAAATTGATTCTTGAAGCAAGAAAAAGCAGTGGAGAACACAAAAGCTTGCGAAAAAATTTTTTACAAAAAATAAAGAAAAAGAAAAAAAAAGCAAGTAGAAAAAACCAATAGCCCTTTAAACCAAAAGGCAAGGGTAAAAAGGATCCAAGGCTTTGAGCATTAATGGATAGGAGGGCTCAAAGGAATAAAATCCTGGCCTAAGTGGCTACATCAAGCTGTCCCTAATCATGTGCTTGTGTCATGAAGGTCCAAGTGAGAAGCTTGAGACTGAGTGGTTAAAGTTGTGATCCAAAGCAAAAAGACTGTGCTTAAGAACTCTGGGCACCTCTAACTGGGGACTCTAGCAAAGCTGAGTCACAATCTGAAAAGGTTCAATAATGCGGTATTTTACAACCCACAAACTAACCGGTAAGTGCACCGGGTCGTACCAAGTAATACCTTACGTGAGTAAGGGTCGATCCCACGAGGATTAATGGATCAAGCAACAATAGCGTTTGATAAGATTAGTTAGGCAAGCAGAAAATAGTTTTGAGATATTCTAAGAGCATTAAGTAGTACTTTACAAATTTCAGAAAGTAAACAGCAATGAGTTGGGAATAAAATATTTGAGAAAGCAGTTAAGGTTTCAGAGTTATCTATTTTCTGGATTTAACTTTTATTACTAATTAATTTAATCATGCAAGATTTAATTTCATGGCAAGCTATATGTGACTAGACCCTAATTCCTTAGACCTTCCTAGTCTCCTCTAAAATGCATTAATTGCCAATTCCTTGGTAAATTAATTCCAATTAGAGGGTGATGATCAATTTCTAGTTTATATGCCAAAAGAATCCTAATTATTCACAAATA
The DNA here is from genome assembly GCF_000817695.3 of Arachis duranensis. Lineage (NCBI taxonomy): Eukaryota > Viridiplantae > Streptophyta > Magnoliopsida > Fabales > Fabaceae > Arachis > Arachis duranensis. Next base: position 99,220,629 of record NC_029774.3, on the reverse strand, counting down.
AGGGGATTATATGTCACGTATCCCGTTAAATATAAACAATTAGGCATAAAATAAAGAACGAAAACACTTATTGAAATATAAATCAAGACATGAATTAAATTAAAAATATCAAACAAATCAATCCATGAAAATAGACAGAGCTCCTAACCTTAACAATGAAGGATTAGTTGCTCATGGTTCAGAGAGGAAAAAATAAGGTTTCTGGTAACAATGTCTCCTGTCTAAATGTACAGAGTTCCTATTTATAACTAATCCTAATAAATTTAAAATCTAATTATCTAAAAATAATATCTTTTCCTGAAAATCAGATTTGAATTTAAATTCGAATTAACTAACAAGTCTTCCGCTGATGGGTGGGGACCACTTGATTTGTCCATCCTGCAGCTTCTAATCTGTGTTTTCTAGGCTGAAAACTGGTTCAAAAGGTGACCCAAAATCCATGTCAGCGATTTCTGTAAATTCTGCAGATCGCGCACGTCACGCGTACGCGTCAGTCACGCGTACGCGTCGCTGGTCTTCTTCGCAAGTCACGCGGACGCGTCGATCATGCGAACACGTCTCTGAGCAAATCTTCAAATCACGCGTACGCGTCAGTCACGCGAACGCGTCGCCATGGATACTTCCAGATCACACGCACGCATCAGGCACGCGTGCGCATCGCTCCTCGCAACCATCTCCTTTGATTCTTGTGCTGCAAAAACTCCATCAAATCTAGCCGAATGCTACCTAGAATAAACAGTATTGCACAAAACTCAAAATAGCATCCATAGTGGCTAAAATATAATTAATTCTTAATTAAACTCAACAATTTAAGTGCAATTTCACTAGGAAAAGATAGACAAGATGCTCACGCATCATTCACCCAGTTAGGTGTCTATGGCATTTATGTGTCTGGTGGTAATATTGGAAAACAATATGCTTAGGGTCACGGCTAAGACTCATAAAGTAGCTGTGTTCAAGAATCAACATACTAAACTAGGAGAATCAATAACACTATCTACATGCTGAGTTCTGAAGGAAGCCAATCATTCTGAGTATCAGGGGATAAAATGAGATACCAAAACTACTCAGAAGCAAAAAGCTATAAGCCCCGCTCATCTAATTTGAATTTGAGCTTCATTGAAGACTCGGAGATTTTATTGCACCACAATCTTCTTTTCATCCTATTTTATTTGTCTAGTTGCTTGGGGACAAGCAACAGTTTAAGTTTGGTGTTGTGATGAGCGGATATTTTATACGTTTTTTGGTAGTGTTTTCATATAGTTTTTAGCATGTTTTATTCACTTTTTGTTGCATTTTTATTAATTTTTATGCAAAAATTACATTTATGGACTTTACTATGAGTTGGTGTATTTTTCTATAATTTCAGGTATTTTCTGACTGAAATTGAGGGACCTGAACAAAAATCTGATTCAAAGGCTGAAAAAAGACTACAGATGTTGTTGGATTCTGACCCTCCTGCACTCAAAGTAGATTTTCTGGAGCTACCAAAACCTAATTGGCACGTTCTCAATTGATTTGGAAGGTAGACATCTTGGGCCTTCCAGCAATATATGATAGTCCATACTTTTCCCGAGATTTGATGGGCCAAACTAGCGTTTAAACGTCCACTAGAGACACTTTTCTGGCATAAAACGCCAGAACTAGCACCAAAGCTAGAGTTAAACGCCCAAACTGGCATCCAAGATGGCGTTTAACTCCAGAAATGGCACATGCACGTGAAAGCTAGGAAGCTCAGCCCAAACACTCACCAAGTAGGCCCCGGATGTGGATTCCTGCACTCTCTTCATCTAGTTACTCATTCTCTGTAAACCTAGGTTACTAGTTTAGTATAAAAACTACTTTTAGAGATTTATTTGGTAACTTATGACATTTTTGACAAATCCTATTGTATTTTCTACAGTATGAACCTCTAAACCCCATAGGTGGGGGTGAGGAGCTCTGCTGTGTTTCCATGGATTAGTACAATTACTACTGTTTCCTATTCAATCACGTTTGTCTCTATTCTAAAATACTCACTTGTATTTTAACATGGAGAATGTGATGATCCATGACACTCATCATCATTCCCAAACTTATAAACGCGTGCCTAACAACTTCTCCCGTTCTACATGAGCTCAACGTAGTCATTGGGGCGACAGTTTGAGTGTGTATCTTTTGGGTTTCTAATCCACGAGTTTGACCTACATCTCCTGACAATAGAGCACTCAAACTCATGAGATCTGAACCTTCGTGGTAGAGGCTAAAATCAATTGGCAGCATTCCTAAGATCCGGAAAGTCTAAACTTTGTCTGTGGTATTTCGAGTAGGATCTGGGATGGGATAACTATGACGAGCTTCAAACTTGCGAATATTGGATGCAGTGACAGTGTACAAAAGGATAAATGTATCCTATTCTGACACAAGTGAGAATCGAGAGATGATTAGCCATGCGGGAAACCGTAGAGAACATGTTTTCACTGATAGGATAGATGGTAGCCATTGACAATGGTGATCCACCAACATACAGCCTAACATGGAAGAGACATGCATTTTTGGAAGAAGAAGACAGTAGAAAGGTAGAAATTCAGAAGACAGAGCAACTCCGAAACCTCAACCTGCTCTCTATTATTGAATAACAAGTACCATTCTTTTCATGCTATTTGACTTTTCACAAATAAAATCCTTTTCACAAGTAACAAACCCCTTTGGAATTGATAACCGAAGTATTTAAACCTCGGGTCGTCTTCTCAAGGAATTGTAGGGAAGTATGATTTATTATTGGTTATGCAAAGGTATATTTCGGGGTTTTAAAAAGGTTTGAACAAATAATTTAATTGATAAGAAAAATAAATTAATAATTAGAAATCCCTTGGTAAGGTATGAAAACTGGAAGTCCTATCCTAGTTATCCTTATCAATGGTGATGAGAATTATACTTTCACTCCCACTAAGTCAACCTCTAACTTTGCAGGTCAGTTAAGTGGACAAATTAATTTAACACCTAAAGTCCTAGCTAACTCCTTAAGGAAATACTAGAGTTATAGGAATCTAAATTAATCAGCAAAGATAATAATTATCAATCATGATGAGTTTGACAACTCAAGAGTTACCAATTAATCAACCCAAGCCAAAAGGGAAAAATCTAAATTATTTATATAAATAGAAGAAAGAAATCATATATCTAAAAATACCTTAAATTGCATTAGTTAAGAAAATCCTAACATGAAAGGTTCATAAGCCAATTTGGCAAACTAAAATAAAATAATAGAATGAATAAAAGTAGAAGAGAAATTGAAGTAAAGGAACATTGAACCTGTGATGAAGAAGAAATAAATCCTAATCCTAATAGAAATCATAATCCTAAATCCTAAGAGAGAGGAGAGAGCCTCTCTCTCTCTCTAAAAACTACATCTAAATTATGAAAAGTGAATTATGAGTCATCTCTCCTTCATTCCTCCACTTTGCAGCCTTTAATCTGTGTTTTCTGGGTGATGAGCGGATAATTTATACCCTTTTTAGCACTGTTTTTAGTATGTTTTTAGTACATTTTAGTTAGTTTTTATTATATTTTTTTTAATTTTTAATTAAAATTCACTTTTCTGGACTTTACTATGAGTTTATGTATTTTTCTGTGATTTCAGGTATTTTCGGGCTGAAATTGAGGGACCTGAGCAAAAATCTGATTCAGAGGCTGAAAAAGGACTGCAGATGCTGTTGGATTCTGACCTCCCTGCACTCGAAGTGGATTTTCTAGAGCTACAGAAGCCCAATTGCCGCACTCTCAGTTGCGTTGGAAAGTAGATATCTTGGGCTTTTTAGCAATATATAATAGTCCATACTTTGTCCAAGAATTGATGGCCCAAACCGGTGTTCCAAGTCAGCTTCAGAATTCCCGGCGTTTAACGCCGGAACTGGCACAAAAGTTGGAGTTAAACGCCCAAACTGGCACAAAAGCTGGCGTTTAACTCCAGGAAAAGTCTCTACACATGAAAGCTTCAATGCTCAGCCCAAGCACAAACCAAGTGGACCCCGGAAATGGATTTTTACGTCATTTACTCATTCTTGTAAACCCTAGGTCACTAGTTCACTATAAATAGGACTTTTTGCTATTGTATCTTCATCTCATGACACATTACACATTTCATATTGTATCTTCTACGACATGAGTCTCTAAACCCCATGGTTGGGGGTGAGGAGCTCTGCTGTCTCTTGATGGATTAATGCAATTACTACTGTTTTCCATTCAATCACGCTTGCTTCTATTCTAAGATACCACTTGTTCTTCAACTTGATGAATGTGATGATCCGTGACACTCATCACCATTCTCACCTATGAACGTGTGTCTGACAATCACCTCTGTTCTACCTTCGTTTGAGTGTGTATCTCTTGGATTCCTTAAGCAGAATCTTCGTGGTATAAGCTAGAACCCATTGGCGGCCAATCTTGAGAATCCGGAAAGTCTAAACCTTGTCTGTGGTATTCCGAGTAGGATTCGAGGATTGAATGACTGTGACGAGCTTCAAACATTCCCGAGTGTTGGGCGTTAGTGACAGACACAAAAGAATCACTGGATTCTATTCCGACATGATCGAGAACCAACAGATGATTAGCCGTGCGGTGATAGCGTACGTTGAACATTTTCACTGACAGGATGGGAGGTAGCCATTGACAACGGTAAAACCCAATATACATCTTGCCATGGAAGGAGCCTTGCGTGCATGAAGAAGAAGACAGTAGGAAAGTAGAGATTCAGAAGAT
>NC_029774.3:99215580-99215775 GCF_000817695.3 Arachis duranensis | reverse complement strand
AATCTGAGAATTATTGATATCCTGACTAAGAGTTACAAGATAACCATAGCTTGCTTCAAGCCGACAATCTCCGTGGGATCGTCCTTACTCACGTAAGGTATTACTTGGATGACCCAGTGCACTTGCTGGTTAGTTGTGCGGAATTGCAAAAGTGTGATTGTGATTTCGTGCACCAAGTTTTTGGCGCCGTTGCCA
>NC_029774.3:99211622-99214971 GCF_000817695.3 Arachis duranensis | reverse complement strand
TTTAAACAAGAGGATAATGAATCCCTTTATAATGCTTGGGAGAGGTATAGAGGTATGCTAAGAAAATGCCTCTCTGAAATGTTTTCAGAGTGGGTACAGTTGGACATCTTCTACTATGGGCTTACAGAAAAAGCTCAGATGTCTTTAGACCACTCAGCTGGTGGATCTGTACACATGAGGAAGACGATTGAAGAGGCTCAAGAGCTCATAGATACGGTTGCTAGAAATCGACATCTATACTCAAGCAGTGAGTCCTCTATAAAAGAAGAAGCTATGGCAGTAACTACTGATCCTAATCCTCAAGAACAGATTGTTGAACTTAATCAACAATTACTCCTGATGACAAAACAATTAGCAGAGTTTAAAGAGATGCTCCAAGAAACACAAGAATATAGAATCACAGTTGAATCAGACAAAATAGCAGCTATCTAAACAGATAACAGAAGAATGCCAAGCTGTTAAATTAAGGAGTGGGAAGACATTGAATGTATCAACTCAAAGCAGCAGAAAGCCAAGAAAGGAACAACTGACAGAGGATAACCAAACCACTACCCAAAATCCCTCTGAGGACAGTAAGAGCCCAGAGCGGAATACTCTTGGCGTTCAAACGCCAGAAAGAGGGGGAAGGTTGGCGTTAAACGCCCATTCCTTGCCCAGTTTTGGTGTTCAAACGCCAGAAAAGGGGAAAAGTTGGCGTTAAACGCCCATTCCTTGCCCAGTTCTGGCGTTCAAACGCCAGAAAAGGGTGGAAAGCTGGCGTTAAATGCCCATCCTGCACCTAGTCCTGGCATTCAAACGCCAATGAGGAATCAGACACCTGAGAGTGCTGATAGTAACCCCTCTAAGAAGGCTTCTCCAACCACCTCTGTAGGGAATAAACCTACAGCAACTAAGGTTGAAGAATATAAAGCCAAGATGCCTTATTCTCAGAAACTCTGCCAAGCGGAATAGGATAAACAATTTGCCCACTTTGCAGACTATCTCAGGACTCTTGAAATAAAGATTTTGTTTGCAGAGGAACTTGAGCAAATACCCTCTTATGCTAAGTTCATGAAAGAGATCTTAAGTCATAAGAAGGATTGGAGAGAAACTGAAAAGGTGTTTCTCATTGAAGAATACAGTGCAGTCATTCTGAAAAGCTTACCAGAGAAGCTTCAAGATCCAGGAAGCTTTATGATACCATGCACATTAGAAGGTGCTTGTACCAAGACAGCCCTATGTGACCTTGGAGCAAGTATCAACCTGATACCTGCAACCACTATCAGAAAGCTTGGGTTGACTGAAGAAGTCAAACCAACCCGAATATGTCTCCAACTTGATGATGGCTCCATTAAATATCCATCAGGCATAATTGAAGACATGATTGTCAAGGTTGGGCTGTTTGCCTTTCCCACTAACTTTGTAGTGCTGGAAATGGAGGAGCACAAGAGTGCAACTCTCATCCTAGGAAGACCTTTCCTAGCAACTAGACGCACTCTTATTGATGTACAAAAAGGGGAAGTGACCCTGAGAGTCAATGAGGATGAGTTCAAGTTGAATACTGTCAAAGCTATACAGCATCCAAACACATCAAATGACTGCATGAGCGCTGATATTATTGACTCTTTGGTGGAAGAGATCAATATGACTGAGAGTCTCAAATTTTTAGTGGAAGAGATCAATATGACTGAGAGTCTTGAATCTGAGCTTGAGGATATCTTTAAAGATGTTCAGCTTGACCTGGAGGAACCAGAGGAAATAAAAGAACCTCTAAAAATTTCTCAGAAAGAGGATAAGCCTCCTAACCCCGAGCTCAAGCCACTACCACTATCCCTGAAGTATGCATTTCTCAGAGAAAGTGATGCTTTGCCAGTGATCATAAGCTCTACTTTAAATTCACAGGAAGAGGAAGCACTAATTCAAGTGCTAAGGACACACAAGACAGCTCTTGGATGGTCCATAAGTGATCTTAAAGGCATTAGCCCAGCATGATGCATGCACAAGATCCTATTGGAAGATAATGCCAAGCCAGTGGTTCAACCACAAAGGCGGCTAAATCCAGCCATGAAGGAGGTGGTGCAGAAAAAGGTCACTAAGTTACTAGAGGCTGGGATTATTTATCCTATTTCTGATAGCCCCTGGGTGAGCCCTATTTAAGTTGTCCCCAAGAAGGGAGGCATGACAGTGGTTCATAATGAAAAGAATGAACTGGTTCCTACAAGAACAGTTACAGGGTGGCGTATGTGTATTGACTACAGAAGGCTCAATACAACCACCAGAAAGGATCATTTTCCTTTACCATTCATAGACTAGATGCTAGAAAGACTAGCGGGTCATGATTATTACTGCTTTTTAGATGGCTATTCAGGCTACAATCAAATTGCAGTAGACCCTCAAGATCAAGAGAAAACAGCATTCACCTGTCCTTCTGGCGTATTTGCTTACAGAAGAATGCCTTTTGGTCTATGCAATGCACCTGCAACTTTTCAGAGGTGCATGCTATCCATCTTCTCTGATATGGTAGAGAAGTTCCTGGAAGTCTTCATGGATGACTTCTCAGTATTTGGAGACTCATTCAACTCTTGTCGTGATCATCTAGCATTTGTCCTGAAAAGGTGCCAAGAGACTAACCTGGTCTTAAACTGGGAGAAATGTCACTTTATGGTGACTGAAGGAATTGTCCTTGGGCACAAAATTTCAAGCAAGGGAATAGAGGTGGATTGGCGCACGAATTTGTAATCCGTACAACTAACCAGCAAGTGCACTGGGTTGTTCAAGTAATACCTTACGTGAGTAAGGGTCGATCCCACGGAGATTATTGGTTTGAAGCAAACTATGTTTATTTTATTAATTTTAGTCAGGATGCCAATAAGATTATTTGGATTTAATTGTAAGAAGTAAAAGTGTTTGGAATAAGGAATTATTACTTTATTAATGAAGAATATGTTGGAGTTTTGGAGATGTTTTGTCCTCTGAATTTCTGCAATGTAATATTCAACTCAATTGTTTGTAAAGTTCCATCCATGGCAAGCTGTATGTAGGGTGTCACCATTGTCAGTGGCTACTTCCCATCCTCTCAATGAAAATGGTCCAGATGCTCTGTCACAGCACGGCTAATCAGCTGTTGGTTCTCGATCATGTTGGAAGAGGATCCATTGATCCTTTTGCGTTTGTCATCATGCCCAGCAATCACGAGTTTGAAGCTCGTCACAGCCGTTCAATCCTTGAATCCTACTCAGAATACCACAGACAAGGTTTAGACTTTCCGGATTCTCAAGAGTGGCTGCCATCAGTTCTAGCTTATACCACGAAGATTCTGATTAAGGAAGCTAAGAGATGCTCATTCAATCTGATGTAGAACAGAGGTGTT
>NC_029774.3:99210900-99211479 GCF_000817695.3 Arachis duranensis | reverse complement strand
AGAAACAATTGCATTAATTCATCGAGACGCTGCAGAGCTCCTCACCCCCAACAATGGAGTTTAGAGACTCATGCCGTCAAAGTGTATAAAATTCAGATCTGAAAATGTCATGAGGTACCAAGTAAGTCTCTAAAAGTTGTTTTAAATAGTAAACTAGTAACCTAGGTTTACATAATATGAGTAAACTAAGATAATTGGTGCAGAAATCCACTTCTGGGGCCCACTTGGTGTGTGTTGGGGCTGAGACTAAAGCTTCTCACGTGCTTGGACTGTTTCTGGAGTTGAACGCCAGGTTGTGACGTGTTTTGGGCGCTGAACTCCAACTTGTAACCTGTTTCTGGCGCTGGACGCCAGACAGCAGCATGAAACTGGCGTTGAACGCCAGTTTACATCATCTATCTTCGCGCAAAGTATAAACTATTATATATTGCTGGAAAGCCCTGGATGTTTACTTTCCAACCCAATTGAGAGCGCGTCAATTGGACTCCTGTAGCTCCAAAAAATCCATTCCGAGTGCAGGGAGGTCAGGATCCAACAGCATCAGCAGTCCTTTTTCAGCCTAACTCAGATTTTTGCTCA
>NC_029774.3:99207593-99210370 GCF_000817695.3 Arachis duranensis | reverse complement strand
TGTTGCTTGTCCCCAAGCAACTAGATGAACAAAAATAGGATAAAGAGAATTTAAGGAGTAATAAAATCTCTGAGTTTTAAGTGAAGCTCAGATTCTAATTTAGATGAGCGGGGCTAGTAGCTTTTTGCTTCTGAGCAGTTTTGGCATCTCCCTTTATCCTTTGAAATTCAGAATGATTGGCATCCATAGGAACTCAGAATTCAGATAGTATTATTGATTCTCCTAGTGTAGTATGTTGATTCTTGAACACAGTTACTTTATGAGTCTTGGCCGTGGCTCTAAGCACTTTGTTTTCCAGTATTACCACTGGATACATAAATGCCACAGACACATAACTGGGTGAACCTTTTCAGATTGTGACTCAGCTTTGCTAAAGTCCCCAGTTAGAGGTGTCCAGAGCTCTTAAGCACACTCTTTTTGCTTTGGATCACGACTTTAACCACTCAGTTTCAAGCTTTTCACTTGGACCTACATGCCACAAGCACATGGTTAGGGACAGCTTGATTTAGCCGCTTAGGCCTGGAATTACTTCCTTGGGCCCTCCTATCCACTGATGCTCAAAGCCTTGGATCCTTTTCACCCTTGCCTTTTGGTTTTAAGGGCTGTTGGCTTTTATTCATTTTCTTGATCCAATGATTTCTTGTAATTTTTTTTTCACTGCTTTTTCTTGCTTCAAGAATCAAATTCATGATTTTTCAGATCATCAATAATATTTTTCGTGTTCCTCATTCTTTCAAGAGCCAACAATTTTAACATTCATAAACAACAAGATCAAAAATATGCAATGTTCAAGCATTCATTCAGAAGACAAAAAGTATTGCCACCACATATAAATAATTAGAATTTTTCTTACTAAGAACTCGAAAAAAAATTATTGCCTCTACATTGATGTTATTGCCTCTTTATTCTAAAAATCTACTATTTTATTCATGTTTGATGATGATGAGAAAAATAAATTATAACTTAATTGAAAATAAAATCAAAATAGATATGCTAATTACTACTACTCCTATATAACTTCTAAGGTAAAATCCTATAATAATACTATCACAGAGTTAAAGCTAGAATTAGAACTTAACAACCTGTATTTTGAGAAGTGGATGTTCCTCTTGTCTGTGGGATGCTTGGTCCTTCAAGAATTAATTTCTGACGCTTCAGTTCCTTCAGTTCACATCCTTGCTCTTCCTGTTCCCTTAGGTGCTATGATCTTAATGAGTTTTAGCTCAGTGATCATGGCAAATCACACCAAACTTAGATGTTTGCTTGTCCTCAAGCAAAAGAAAGGATAGGAAAGGAATAGAGGGAGAGGCAATTTCGAAATCCAAAAGATATGATGAGTTGAAAAAGATTTGAAAAAGATTTGGATTGGAAAAAGATTTGTGTTTATGAATTAAGATACATTTGATATTTTAAAAAAAAAGGGATTTTAGAAATTAGGGTTTTTTGAAATTAGGATTAAAATTTTTGGAATTGAAGGATGATATTTGGAAACATGTTTATGCAAGAAACCATGAATTGAAACATAAAAATTAGAAAATTTTTGAAGAAAAACGAATTTTACCTCCTCCCCACCATCCTAGCGTTAAACGCCCAACTGCTGCATGTTTTGGGCGTTTAACGCCCAATTGTTGCTTCTCCTGGGCGTTCAACGCCCAGCTGTTGCTTCTTTCTGGCGTTGTACGCCAGGAAGTCCTTTGTCACTGGGCGTTTTTCTGAACGCCCAGGATGCTATCAATCTGGCGTTAAAGGCCCAGAAGGTGCTTCTTTCTGGCGTTCAACGCCCAGAAGATGCTCCTTTCTGGCGTTTAACGCCCAGATGGCTACCCTTACTGGCGTTGAACGCCCAGTGGGTGCTTCTTTTGGGCGTTCAACGGCCAAAACGTTTCTCACTGGTTTTTTCATGCCAGTGAGCTTCCAAATTTCCCTGTAACTCTGTGAATTCAATCAATTGCTATTTTACCTTTTGAAGACACTCTGACATATATCAGTAAAAATTAATTAATTAGCTGAAACAAATAAAATTAAATTTGGTGAATGGCTGGGTTGCCTCCCAGCAAGCGCTTCTTTAATGTCGTTAGCTGGACTATTACTAAGCTTTTAATCAAGTCTCAGTTTTGAGCATTCTTACTCAGAATTGCCTTCAAGATAATGTTTAACTCTCTGTCCATTTACAATGAACTTTTTGTTAGATTCATTATCCTGAAGCTCTACGTATCCATATGGTGATACATTTGTAATCACATATGGACCTCTCCACCGGGATTTTAATTTCCCGGGGAATAATATGAGCCTAGAATTAAATAGCAGAACTTTCTGCTCCGGCTCAAAGACTCTGGATGACAATTTCTTATCATGCCATCTTTTCGCTTTCTCTTTGTAAATTTTTGCATTCTCGAAAGCATTGAGTCTAAATTCCTCTAGCTCATTTAACTGGAGCAATCGTTTTTCTTCAGCTAACTTGGCATCAAGGTTTAGGAATCTGGTTGCCCAGTAGGCCTTGTGTTCCAGTTCCACTAGCAAGTGACATGCCTTTCCATACACAAGCTGGTATGGAGAGGTCCCTATAGGGGTCTTGAAGGCTGTTCTGTATGCCCACAGAGCATCATCCGAGCTTCTTGCCCAATCCCTTCTACGGTTAATTACAGTCTGTTCCAGGATTCTTTTAAGTTCTCTATTAGAGACTTTAGCTTGCCCATTTGTCTGTGGATGATATGGAGTGGCATATCACTGATTAATACTCTAGGGGTACCAAATCTGCTGAAGATGTGTTTCTGGAG
>NC_029774.3:99206044-99207155 GCF_000817695.3 Arachis duranensis | reverse complement strand
GAAAGGTTTCAGAGATCTCAGTAAGAGGGAGGGACGCCCCTTCTACTGGTTCTATTCGGGACAGGTGATCTGCTACTTGGTTTTCTGTCCCTTTTCTGTCTCTTATTTCTATATCAAACTCTTGCAGAAGCAACACCCATCTTATAAGTCTGGGTTTTGAATCCTGCTTTGTGAGTAGATATTTAAGAGCAGCATGATCAGTGTACACAATCACTTTTGATCCTACTAAATAAGATCTGAATTTGTCAATGGCGTAAACCACTGCAAGTAGCTCTTTTTCTGTGGTTGTGTAATTCTTCTGTGTGTCATTTAGAACACGGCTGGCATGGTAAATGACGTGCAGAAGCTTGTCATGCCTTTGTCCTAACACTGCACCAATGGCATGGTCACTGGCATCACACATTAGTTCAAATGGCAGTGTCCAGTTTGGTGCAGAGATGATTGGTGCTGTGACCAATTTGGCTTTCAGAGTCTCAAATGCCTGTAGACACTCCTTATCAAAGACAAATGGCGTGTCAGCAGCTAGCAGGTTGCTTAGAGGTTTGGCGATTTTTGAAAAATCCTTTATAAACCTCCTATAGAATCCTGCATGTCCCAAAAAGCTTCTGATTGCCTTAACATTGGCAGGTGGTGGTAATTTTTCAATCACCTCTACCTTAGCTTGATCCACCTCTATTCCCTTGTTCGAGATTTTGTGCCCAAGGACAATTGCTTCAATCACCATAAAGTAACATTTTTCCCAGTTTAAAACCAGGTTAGTCTCTTGGCATCTCTTTAGAACAAGTGCTAGATGATCAAGACAGGAGCTGAATGAGTCTCCAAATACTGAAAAGTCATCCATGAAGACTTCTAGGAATTTTTCCACCATATCAGAGAAAATTGAGAGCATGCACCTCTGAAAGGTTACAGGTGCATTGCACAGGCCAAATGGCATCCTTCTGTATGCAAATACTCCAGATGGACATGTGAATGCTGTTTTCTCTTGATCTTTTGGATTTACTGCAATTTGATTATAACCTGAATATCCATCCAGGAAGCAGTAGTATTCATGACCTGCTAATCTTTTTAACATCTGGTTTATGAATGGTAAAGGAAAATGATCCTTTCTGGT
>NC_029774.3:99203468-99205201 GCF_000817695.3 Arachis duranensis | reverse complement strand
ACTGCACTGCATTCTTCAGTGAGGTAAACTTTTTCAGTTTCCCTCCAATCCTTCTTATGACTTAAGATCTCTTTCATGAACTTAGCATAGGAGGGTATTTGCTCAAGTGCTTCTACAAACAGAATCTTTTTTTCAAGAGTCCTGAGATAGTCTGCAAAGCGGGCAAATTGCTTATCCTGTTCCGCTTGGCGGAGTTTTTGAGGATAAGGCATTTTGGCTTTGTATTCTTCAACTTTAGATGCTGCAGGTTTATTCCTTACAGAAGTGGTCTCAACCTTAGTTGCTGCAGGTTTATTGCCTGTAGAAGTGGGTTGGGAAGCCTTTTTAGAATGGTTGTTATCAGCACTTGTATGTGACTAATCCCCCACTGGCGTTTGAATGCCAGGGGTGGAAGCTGGAGTGGCGTTAGACGCCAACTCCTTATCTGTTACTGGCGTCTGAACGCCAGAAATGTGCTTCCCTTGGGCGTTCAACGCCGGATTCATGCTTGTTTCTGGCGTTGAACGCCAGGAATGAGCATGGTCTGGGCGTTCAGTGCTAGCATTATTCCTCTCTGGGCTCTGATTGTCCTCAGAGGGATTTTGAGTAGCCATTTGTTCATTTCTTGGCTTCCTGCTGCTTTGAAGTGAGGTATTTAATGTTTTTCCACTTCTTAATTGAACTGCTTGGCATTCTTCTGTTATTTGTTTTGACAGTTGCTTTTTTGTTTGCTTTAACTGTACTTCCATATTCCTGTTAGCCATTCTTGTTTCCTGTAGTATTTCCTTGAATTCGGCTAGCTGCTAAGTTAGAAAGTCTAATTGCTGATTGAATTCATTAGCCTGGTCTACAGGACTGAGTTCAGCAGTTACTGTTTTAGCTTCTTCTTTCATGGAAGATTCACTGCTTAGGTACAGATGCTGATTTCTGGCAATTGTATCAATAAACTCTTGAGCTTCTTCAATTGTTTTTCTCATATGTATAGATCCACCAGCTGAGTGATCTAGAGAAATTTGAGCTTTTTCTGTAAACCCATAGTAGAAGATGTCTAATTGCACCCACTCTGAAAATATTTCAGAGGGGCATTTTCTTAGCATCTCTCTGTATCTCTCCCAAGCATCATAAAGGGATTCATTATCTCCTTGTTTGAAGCCTTGGATGCTCAGCCTTAGCTGTGTCATCCGCTTAGGAGAAAAATAGTGATTCAGGAATTTTTCTGATAGTTGTTTCCATGTCCTTATGCTGTTTTTAGGTTGGTTATTTAACCACCTCTTAGCTTGATCTTTTACAGCGAATGAAAATAGTAGTAATCTGTAGACATCTTGATCTACTTCTTTATCATGTACTGTGTCAGCAATTTGTAAAAATTGTGCCAGAAACTCTGTAGGTTCTTCATGTGGAAGACCGGAATACTGGCAGCTTTGCTGCACCATGATAATGAGCTGAAGATTCAACTCAAAGCTACTAACTCGAATGGAGGGTATACAGATACTACTCCCATATGAAGCAGTAGTGGGGTTAGCATATGACCCCAGAGTCCTCCTGGACTATTCATTTCCACTTAATTCCATGATGGAACAAGGGAGATAATATGTATGTTGATATTGTCTATTTTATTATAAAGATAATTTTCGAAATAATAGAATAAAATAAAAACTGAATTAAAAATAAAATAAATAAAGAAAGAAAATTAAAAATTTGAAAACTTTTATGAAGATTTTCGAAAATTTGAGGAGAGAGAAAGTGGTTAGGAT
>NC_029774.3:99202928-99203382 GCF_000817695.3 Arachis duranensis | reverse complement strand
TTAGAAAAGATATTTTTTTTTAATTTTGAATTTTATGATGAAGGAGGAAAACACATAAAAGACACAAGACTTAAAATTTTTGGATCTAATGCTTCTTGTTTTCGAAAATTTTGGAGGGAAAACACCAAGGAACACCAAACTTAAAAATTTTAAGATCAAAACACAAGAAAGACTCAAGAACACCTTGAAGATTCACAAGAACACCACGAACAAAAGAAAGAACACCAAACTTAAAATTTTTAGAAAACCAAGATAAATTTTCGAAAATTAAAGAAAGATCAACAAGAAACACCAAACTTAAAGTTTGGCACAAGATTAAATCAAGAAAAATTATTTTTGAAGAAAAGATTTAAAAAAAAAAGAAGATGCCCAATTGCCAAGAACATAAGCCAATGCTATAACCAACTGAGCTAAAAATGTAATGTATTTTAAAGATGTATTATTTTTGTGGATA
>NC_029774.3:99199933-99202844 GCF_000817695.3 Arachis duranensis | reverse complement strand
AAGAAAAACAAGAAAAGACACAGAACAAGAAAAATTAAAGATCAATCAAGAAAAATACACAAGAACAACTTGAAGATCAATGAAGAACAAAGAACACAAGTTCGAAAATTTAAAGAAAAATATAAAATATGCAATTAACACCAAAATTAGAACAAGACACTAAACTCACGAAAAAAATTAACAATTAATTAAGAAAAATAATATTTTTGAAGAGAAACTATCCTATCAGGATTTAATGACTCTATAACAATAAAAATAAATTATTCCTAATCTAAGAAATAAAATAAACCTTTAGTTGTTCAAACTCAAACAATCCCCGGCAACGGCACCAAAAACTTGGTGCACGAATTTGTAATCCGTACAACTAACCAGCAAGTGCACTGGGTTGTTCAAGTAATACCTTACGTGAGTAAGGGTCGATCCCACAGAGATTATTGGTTTGAAGCAAACTATGTTTATTTTATTAATTTTAGTCAGGATGCCAATAAGATTATTTGGATTTAATTGTAAGAAGTAAAAGTGTTTGGAATAAGGAATTATTACTTTATTAATGAAGAATATGTTGGAGTTTTGGAGATGCTTTGCCCTCTGAATTTTTGCAATGTAATATTCAACTTAATTGTTTGTAAAGTTCCATCCATGGCAAGCTGTATGTAGGGTGTCACCATTGTCAGTGGCTACTTCCCATCCTCTCAATGAAAACGGTCCAGATGCTCTGTCACAGCACGACTAATCAGCTGTTGGTTCTCGATCATGTTGGAATAGGATCCATTGATTGGATCATCACCTTCTTCATGTTTAAGCGCGAATGAACATCTTAGATAGGAACAAGCGTGTTTGAATGGAAAGCAGAAATAATTGCAATAAGTCATCGAGACGCTGCAGAGCTCCTCACCCCCAACAATGGAGTTTAGAGACTCATACCGTCAAAGTGTATAAAATTCAGATCTGAAAATGTCATGAGGTACCAGGTAAGTCTCTAAAAGTTGTTTTAAATAGTAAACTAGTAACCTAGGTTTACAGAATATGAGTAAACTAAGATAATTGGTGCAGAAATCCACTTCTGGGGCCCACTTGGTGTGTGCTGGGGCTGAGACTAAAGCTTTTCACGTGCTTGGGCTGTTTCTGGAGTTGAACGCCAGGTTGTGACGTGTTTTGGGCGCTGAACTCCAACTTGTAACCTGTTTCTGGCGCTGGATGCCAGACAGCAGCATGAAACTGGCGTTGAACGCCAGTTTACATCGTCTATCTTCGCGCAAAGTATAAACAATTGTATATTGCTGGAAAGCCCTGAATGTTTACTTTCCAACCCAATTGAGAGCGCGTCAATTGGACTCCTGTAGCTCGGATCCAACAGCATCAGCAGTCCTTTTTCAGCCTAACTCAGATTTTTGCTCAGCTCCCTCAATTTCAGCCAGAAAATACCTGAAATCACAAAAAAACACACAAACTCATAGTAAAGTCTAGAAATATGATTTTTGCCTAAAAACTAATAATATTCTACTAAAAACTAATTAAAACATACTAAAATCTACATGAAATTACCCCCAAAAAGCGTATGAAATATCTGCTCATCATGGATCAAGCAAAGGTAGAAGTAATTGAAAAATTACCACCACCTGCCAATGTTAAGGCAATCAGAAGCTTTCTGGGGCATGCAGGATTCTACAGAAGGTTTATAAAAGATTTTTCAAAAATTGCAAAACCTCTAAGCAACCTGCTAGCTGCTGACATACTATTTGTGTTTGACACAGAGTGTCTGCAGGCGTTTGAGACCCTGAAAGCCAAGCTGGTCACAGCACCAGTCATTTCTGCACCAGACTGGACATTACCATTTGAACTAATGTGTGATGCCAGTGATCATGTTATTGGTGCAGCGTTGGGACAGAGGCACAACAAGCTTCTGTACGTCATTTATTATGCTAGCCGTGTTCTAAATGACGCACAGAAGAATTACACAACCACAGAAAAAAAGTTACTTGCTGTGGTTTATGCCATTGACAAGTTTAGATCCTATTTAGTAGGGTCAAAAGTGATTGTGTACACTGACCATGCTGCTCTTAAATACTTACTCACAAAGCAGGATTCAAAACCCAGGCTCATAAGATGGGTGTTGCTTCTGCAAGAGTTTGATATAGAAATAAGAGACAGAAAAGGGACAGAAAACCAGGTAGCTGATCACTTGTCCCGGATAGAACCAGTAGCTGGGGCATCCCTCCCCTCTACTGAGATCTCTGAGACCTTTCTAGATGAGCAACTCTTTGCCATTCAGGAAGCACCATGGTTTGCAGACATTGCAAACTATAAAGCTGTGAGGTTCATACCCCAGGAGTACAGCAAGGTGCAAAAAAAAAATTAATTTCAGATGCCAAGTACTACCTATGGGATGAGCCATATCTCTTTAAGAGATGTGCAGACAGAACGATCTGCAGATGTGTACCTAGAGAGGAAGCACAAAGGATCCTATGGCATTGTCATGGATCACAGTATGGGGGACATTTCGGAAGTGAGCGAACAGCCACTAAGGTCCTCCAATGTGGCTTCTACTGGCCTACTCTCTATAGGGATGCCCGAGAGTTTGTGCGTAACTGTGACAGTTGCCAAAGAGCTGGTAACTTGCCTCATAGTTACGCCATGCCTCAACAAGGGATCCTAGAGATTGAATTATTTGATGTATGGGGTATTGACTTCATGGGTCCCTTCCCACCATCATACTCAAACACTTATATTCTGGTGGCAGTAGACTATGTATCTAAATGGGTAGAAGCAATTGCCACACCCAAATAATGATACTAAGACCGTGCTAAAATTCCTCCAGAAACACATCTTCAGCAGGTTTGGTATTCCTAGAGTACTAATCAGTGATGGGGGCACTCTTTTCTGCAATAAATAGTTGTACTCTGCTATGGTC
>NC_029774.3:99199367-99199776 GCF_000817695.3 Arachis duranensis | reverse complement strand
AAAGGATTGGGCAAAAAGCTTGGATGATGCTCTGTGGGCATATAGAACAACATTCAAGACTCCTATAGGAACCTCTCCATACCAACTTGTGTATGGCAAGGCCTGTCATCTGCCCGTGGAACTGGAACATAAAGCCTACTAGGCAACCAGGTTCCTAAACCTGGATGCTAAGTTAGCTGGTGAAAAAAGATTGCTCCAGCTAAATAAGCTAGAGGAATTCAGACTCAGTGCCTTTGAAAATGCAAAAATTTATAAGGAAAAGGCAAAAAAGTGGCATGACAAGAAGTTGTCATCCAGAGTCTTTGAGCCAGGACAAAAACTTCTGCTCTTCAACTCTAGGCTCAGATTGTTTCCAGGAAAACTTAAATCCCGATGGAGGGGTCCGTATGTGATTACAGGAGTATCACCA
>NC_029774.3:99170543-99199197 GCF_000817695.3 Arachis duranensis | reverse complement strand
TTGCAGTAAAGGTCCAGCTAAAGACAATAAAGAAGCGCTTGCTGGGAGGCAACCCAGTCATTAGCAGTTTATTTGTTTTACTTAATAAAAGTTTGATATATATTCTTCAAGGTTGATCATCGAAATTGAAGGAATTCACGGAGTTACAGAAGGATTCAGTGAAAAAAGCAGAGAAAAGAAGCTTGCTGGCAAGAAAACGCCAGTAAAGGGCACTCTGGGCGTTAAACGCCAGAATGGATACCATTCTGGGTGTTTAACGCCAGTAAAGGCACCATTTTGGGAGTTAAACGCCAGAATGGGTATCAATCTAGGCGTTTAACGCTAGAATTGCTGCATCCTGAGTGTTCAGCAAAACGCCCAGTGATAAAGGGGTTTCTGGCATTTAACGCCATCCAGGGTGCCTGGCTAGGTGTTAAACGCCCATAATGGCCAACAATTGGGCGTTAAACGCCAGAATGGATACCATTCTGGGCGTTTAACGCCAGAAAGGCAGGGGAAGGAGATTTTGCTTTCCACTTCAAATTTTTTCACACTTTCATGTTTGGACCCATAATTTTCTACATAAACATGTTACAAATTTTCATCATTCACCCTCAAATTTCAAAAATCCAACAATTTTCTAAATTATTTCTCAAATCTCTTTCAAATCCTTTCCAAATCTTCTTCAAAAACTCAAGTATTTTCTCAAATTCTTTCCATATCTTCTCAAATCTCTTTCAAAACTTTCGAAATCCCTCCCCTTCCCTTATAAATACACATTTGGCCATCCCCCTCTCTTTACCATTTGAATTTGCTTCTCCTCCTCTCTCTCCCCTTTCCTTTCTTTTGCTTGAGGGCAAGCAAACCTCTAAGTTTGGTGTGCTTTTCCGTGATCACTAAGCTAAGGCTCATCAAGACCATGGCTCCCAAGTAAAAACAAACCAATTTAAGAGGCAAGAAAGAGAATACCCCAAAGAATCTTTGGAGTCAAGAGAGATTCTTAACCAAAGAACATGCAGACCATTACCACAAAATAATGGGTCTAAGGTCAATGATCCCGGAAGTTAAATTCGATCTGAAAGAAGACGAATATCCGGAGGTCCAAGAGCAAATTCGAAATAGAGGATGTGAAATTCTAGCCAATCCTGAGACAAAGGTTGAAAGAAACATGGTTTAGGAATTCTACTCAAATCTGTGGCTGACAGATAAGCAGAGAATAACTGGAACTGCTTTCCATACCTATAGAACCATGGTCAGAGGGAGAACTATTTACTTTCATCTGGACAAAATAAGAGAGGTCTTCAAACTGCCTCAACTACAAGATGATCTTGAATCCTTTAATAGGAGAATGGTGAGAGCAGATAAGGGGTTGGATCAAGTTCTAGAGTACATATGCCTCCCTGAAACTAAGTGGATAACCAATTCAAAAGGTGTCCCAAACCAACTCAAGAGGAGAGATCTCAAACCAGTTGCAAGAGGTTGGCTAGACTTCATTGGGCGTTCTATATTGCCCACTAGCAACCGTTCTGAGGTCACTGTCAAGAGAGCAGTGATGATTCATTGCATTATGCTGGGAAAAGAAGTGGAGATTCATCATCTGATTTCTTGTGAGATTTACACAATTGCAAACAAGAACTCCACTGAAGCCAAACTGGCTTACCCAAGCTTAATCTATTTGCTATGTAAAGATGCTGGGGTGAGGATGGGAGTAGATGAATTCATCCCAATTGAACATCCAATCACCAAGAAGTCAATGGAAGGACAAATGCAAGATATCTCTATCAAAAGGAGGGCGCAGGAATTCCTCCCTGAACTTCCTGAAATTGACTACTGGGCCCGCCTAGAAGCATCTGTTGCCAAGCTGCAAGAAGCTATGGAACAAATTAAGGAAGAACAGCAGAATTAAAACTGCATGCTCTGTAAATTGCTGAAGGAACAAGAGAAGCAGGGGCGTGAGCTACAAGAGCTGAAGCGCCAGAAGCTCTCCCTTGAAGGGTCAAACACCCCACAAGTTGAGGGAGCATCCACTTCTCAAAATCAAGGTTGTTGAGTCCTAACTCTGTGATAACCTCTATCATTAGGAATCTATTTTAGAGTTATTTAAATTTCTATTTTTAATTTTCTGTTTTCTATTACTATTGGTCTTATCTTATATTTATTTTTGAGTATTGTTCTTATTCCATGATTAATAAAATTTAAAGTTCATGGCTTAAAGCTATGAATATCCTATGAATCCATCACCTCTCTTAAATGAAAAATGCTTTAATCACAAAAGAACAAGAAGTACAGGATTTCAAATTCATCTTTGAAACTAGTTGAATTAGTTTGATGTGGTGACAATACTTTTTGTTTTCTAAATGAACGCTTGAACAGTGCATATGTCTTTTGAATTTGTTGTTTAAAGAATGTTAAATTTGTTGGCTCTTGAAAGAATGATGGAAAAGGAGAAATGTTATTGAGGATATGAAAAATCATCAAATTGATTCTTGAAGCAAGAAAAAGCAGTGAATACAAAAAAAAGGAGAAAAAAAGAGTAAGCAGAAAAAGCCAATAGCCCCTTAAAACCAAAAGGCAAGGATACTAAAAAGGATCCAAGGCTTTGAGCATCAGTAGATAGGAGGGCCTAAAGGAATTAAAATCCTGGCCTAAGCGGCTAAACCAAGCTGTCCCTAGCCATGTGCTTGTGGCGTGAAGGTGTCAAGTGAAAAGCTTGAGACTGAGCGGTTAAAGTCGTGATCCAAAGCAAAAAGAGTGTGCTTAAGAACCCTGGACACCTCTAATTGGGGACTCTAGCAAAGCTGAGTCACAATCTGAAAAGGTTCACCCAGTTATGTGTCTGTGGCATGTATGTATCCGGTGATAATACTGGAAAACAGAGTGCTTTGGGCCACGGCCAAGACTCATAAAGTAGCTTTGTTCAAGAATCAACATACTTAACTAGGAGAATCAATAACACTATCTAAATTCTGAGTTCCTATAGATGCCAATCATTCTAAACTTCAAAGGATAAAGTGAGATGCCAAAACTGTTCAGAGGCAAAAAGCTACTAGTCCTGCTCATCGAATTGGAGCTAAGTTTCATTGATATTTTGGAATCTATAGTATGTTCTCTTCTTTTTATCCTATTTTATTTTCAGTTGCTTGGGGACAAGCAACAATTTAAGTTTGGTGTTGTGATAAGCGGATAATTTATACGCTTTTTGGCACTATTTTTGGTACATTTTAGTTAGTTTTTATTATATTTTTTTAGTTTTTAATTAAAATTCACTTTTCTGGACTTTACTATGAGTTTGTGTGTTTTTCGGTGATTTCAGGTATTTTCTGGCTGAAATTGAAGGACCTGAGCAAAAATCTGATTCAGAGGCTGAAAAAGGACTGCAGATGCTGTTGGATTCTGACCTCCCTGCACTCGAAGTGGATTTTCTGGAGCTACAGAAGCCCAATTGGCGCGCTCTCAATTGGAAAGTAGACATCCTGGGCTTTTCAGCAATATATAATAGTCCATACTTTGCCCAAGAATTGATGGCCCAAACCGGCGTTCCAAATCAACTTCAGAATTCCCAGTGTTTAACGCCGGAACTGGCACAAAAGTTGGAGTTAAACGCCCAAACTGGCACAAAAGCTGGCATTTAACTCCAGGAAAAGTCTCTACACATGAAAGCTTCAATGCTCAGCCCAAGCACACACCAAATGGACCCCGGAAGTGGATTTTTACGTCATTTACTCATTCTTGTAAACCCTAGGTCACTAGTTCACTATAAATAGGAATTTTTGCTATTGTATCTTCATCTCATGACACATTACACGTTTCATATTATATCTTCTACGGCATGAGTCTCTAAACCCCATGGTTGGGGGTGAGAAGCTCTGCTGTGTCTTGATGGATTAAGGCAATTACTACTATTTTTCATTCAATCACGCTTGCTTCTATTCTAAGATACCACTTGTTCTTCAACCTGATGAATATGATGATCCGTGACACTCATCACCATTCTCACCTATGAACGTGTGTCTGACAATCACTTCTGTTCTACCTTCGTTTGAGTGTGTATCTCTTGGATTCCTTAAGCAGAATCTTCGTGGTATAAGCTAGAATCCATTGGCGGCCTTTCTTGAGAATTCGGAAAGTTTAAACCTTGTCTGTGGTATTCCGATTAGGATTCGAGGATTGAATGACTGTGACGAGCTTCAAACTCCCGAGTGTTGGGTGTTAGTGACAGACGCAAAAGAATCACTGGATTCTATTCCGACATGATCGAGAACCGATTGATGATTAGCCGTGTGGTGACAGCGTGCCTTGAACATTTTCACTGAGAGGATGGGAGGTAGTCATTGACAACAGTGAAACCCAACATACAGCTTTCCATGGAAGGAGCCTTGCGTGCATGAAGAAGAAGACAGTAGGAAAGTAGAGATTCAGAAGATATAGCATCTCCAAAACCTCAACCTGTTCTCCATTACTGCAAAACAAGTATTTATTTCATGTTCTTTTACTTTTTACAATTAAATTTGAGAATTATTGATATCTTGACTAAGAGTTACAAGATAACCATAGCTTGCTTCAAGCCGACAATCTTCGTGGGATCGACCCTTACTCACATAAGGTATTACTTGGACGACCCAGTGCACTTGCTGGTTAGTTGTGTGGAATTGCAAAAGTGTGATTGTGATTTTGTGCACCACTGGGCTTGAAACTTGGCCGGAAATAGCCCAGGATTCGCTAGAAACGAATTTTGCCACGCTGATTTTCGCAGATGCGATGCGTCCGCGTGAAGCACGCGTTCGCGTCTCTTAGCTGTACAACCACTATAGCAAATTATATATGAAATCGAAGCCCCGTACGTTAGCTTTCCAATACAACTAGAACTGTATCATTTGGACCTCTGTAGCTCAAGATATGACCGTTTGAGTGCGAAGAGGTCAGGTTGGACAACTTAGCAGCTTCTTCAACATCTTGTATTCCTTCCACTTTTGCATGCTTCCTTTCCATCCTCTAAGCCATTCCTGCCCTGTAATCTCTGAAATCACTTAACACACATATCAAGGCATTTCAACATCTTGTATTCCTTCCACTTTTGCATGCTTCCTTTCCATCCTCTAAGCCATTCCTGCCCTGTAATCTCTGAAATCACTTAACACACATATCAAGGCATCGAATGGTAATAAGAGAGGATTAAACATAGCAAAATTAAGACCAAAGAAGCATATTTTCAATCATAGTACAGAATCAGGAAGGAAAATGTAAAACATGCAAATCATATGAATAAGTGGATAAAGAGTTGATAAAAACCACTTAATTGAGCACAAGATAAACCATAAAATAGTGGTTTATCAACCTTTCCACACTTAAACATTAGCATGTCCTCATGCTAAGCTCAAGAGAAGCTATAAAGAAGTGAAGAGGAATGATAGAGAGTATGCAATACAACTTATCTATATGAATGCAATTACATGCAAAATGTTTCTACCTACTTGGTTAAAAGTAAATAAGTTCTCCAAGATAAATATGAATCAAATTCCACTAATTCAAATCGTACAATAAAAAGCAAGTAAACTTGTAAGAAGATAGCTCATAAAAGCAGGGAACATAGAATCAAGCACTGAACCCTCACTGGTAGTGTATATCACTCTAGTCTCTCTAGTGTATAGGGTAATCACTCTATTCTTCTCTAATCATGCTTTCTAAACTTTGTTCTTCATCTAACCAATCAACAAATATTTAATGTATACATACAAACATCATGAGGTCTTTTTCAAGGTTGTAATGGGGCTAAGGTAAGGGTAAGTGAGCTAATAATTGGCTAAGTGAGCTAATAATTGAACCCTTGATTAGTCTAAGATCTCACCTAACATATACATACTCTATATAATCTAGAAATCTTGCCTAGCTGCCCAATTTTTCCACTTGTATGTTACATACTCATGCACCAATTTTATTTTTGATTTTATCCGAAGTGCATTGATTCTTTAATTTTTGCATTGGGGTAATTTTTTTGTCCCCTTATTTAATTACTTAAAAAAAATTTCTTTTTTTTCTTTTTTTTTTGAAATATAAGAATAATATATCAATGCACATGGTATTTTAATTATTTTTATTTCACATGAGCATGCTCCCAAATTTCAAATAATTTATTCACTTTAATACCTTTTTCCTATCATCCCATGTTCCCATAAATTTCCCCACACTTAGTTGATACACAATTTCTATCTTAAGCTAACCAAGGATTCAACTTGGGATTTTTAATTTATTTTTCTACTTAAGGCTAGTAATGTGGTTATAGAACAGAAGGGAATTAAAAGGCTCAAGGGGGCTAACAAAGGTGATGTAAAAGGTAGGCTTATTTGGGATAAGTGAGCAAAAATTCAAATAATGGCCTCAATCACATGCAGGTATGTATCTACATTCTATATTGGACATATATACTGAAACAAAGTAAAGATTACAAT
This sequence comes from Arachis duranensis, assembly GCF_000817695.3. Classification (NCBI taxonomy): domain Eukaryota; kingdom Viridiplantae; phylum Streptophyta; class Magnoliopsida; order Fabales; family Fabaceae; genus Arachis; species Arachis duranensis. The sequence goes on along the minus strand of NC_029774.3, from coordinate 99,192,772 downwards.
CATAGAGAAGGAAACACACAAGAATAAAATATTATGGTTAAATAATGTAACCATGTAATTAGGCTCAAAATCTTACAGGTTGTGTGTTCTTTAGCTCAAAAACCATGTTCCAATTTACAATCTTCAAACAAATTTAACATATAGAAAATTTTAATTTTAATTTTTTTTAATTTAAATTAGTGAAATTTTTCAAAAATAGGGTCTTAAAAAGAAACTTATTAGTTTTCAACCAAGTAGTACTTAAATGCAAACAATCAACTACACATGCAATCTATTATGCAATGCAACAATGAACGGACAAAGAAAATAGAATATTGGTGTTGAGAAGAAGGTAACTAACCCCTGGAAGTCGGTATTGACCTCTCCACACTTAAAGATTGCACCGTCCCCGGTGCATGCTAAGATGTGCAGGTGGGCGGGGGTTGTGGTTCCTCAGCCGGTGCTCTTTTTGTTCCTTTCCTTACTGGTGGTTTGGGAGTAGCTTTCTCTTTACCTTTCTTGTTGGCCATCCTGAAAAGGGAAAAAGAAAGTAACATGTAAAGCTAGGGGTTCGAGCAAGGAAGAGGATGGGAAAGGTAGTAATCAATGCACAGTAAAGAAGAAAGATGTTAACACATGGTCATTACTACATGTGAAAAGTCATCAATGGAAATATAGCAAGTGCATGTGATGACAATTAAATGCAAGATGTTTATTGGCATGCTGGCAAAAGCATGAGTAGCATAGATCAAGCATTCAATGTCCAAGTTTAGATTACCAAGCCTTTCAAACTAACAATATGTTTGTAATAACAATTATATTTAACTCATAAAATACAAAAATGGGATTTGTGAAAAGCAAGAATTTACAGTAGAAGAATAAAAAAAATAGTGCACAATGCCATACGGGCGTTTTCACAAATACATAGCATGCATGGTAAATAAGGTATTGAAAGTATTAACTTGAACATGCAAGCAACCCTATAAAAATAATATATAATTGTCAAACAGTTCTTTTTAATAATCCACAAGCAAAATATGAAAAATAATGACCCAAATAAATTTCCAGCACCAATTAAAAGAAAAAAGAAAGAAAAAGAAAGGAATGAAGAAAGAAATAAGAAGGGAAAGAAAAGATTTAGATTTGGGGAAGAAAAGATAAGATATTTGGCTGATTTGGATAAGTTGTGCAGCGCAGGCAACGCGAGCGCGTGGGGCACGCGGTCGCGTGGGTAGCGCTTTGATGAAGTGACGCGAACCGTGGGTCACGCATTCGCGTAAAGTGATTCGTGCCTTCAGCGCGAGTGCAGCCTCGCGGCCGCGCAACTCTCTGGTGAAAAACTTAATTTGCCAAAACTCTGGGTGACGCGATCGCGTGGTTGGCCTTGTTTTAAAGAACGGCGGGGACGCGTGGGGCACGCGTTCGCGTGGTAGGGCTTGTGCTACTAGCACGAGGCCAGCCCAATTCTAGCTCAACTTTTGGCCATACACCACTTTGTACGTCGATTTTGAGTCACGCGTTCGCGTGGGTGACGCGGACGCGTGGGAGGCATTTTTCCCACATGACGCAGACGCGTCAGCAACGCGGTTGCGTGGGCATATTGAGGCCTAAGGCAGGCCTCCAGCCACACTTTCGCGTGACTCTCTATTAAATTTCTTTTCTTCCCAATGCCCTGGTGACGCGGACGCGTTAGCGACGCTGGCGCATCGCGTGCGATTTCTTCTTCTTTTTTGTTTTTCTATAAAAGATGCAAATGCAGACGCAAACTATATGCACTAGGACTGAGAAGAGTCATTGAAAAATAAAACTACGGGAAGGGAAAAAAACGATCATACCATGGTGGGTTGTCTCCCACCCAGCACTTTTAGTTAAAGTCCTTAAGTTGGACATTTGGTGAGCTCCCTATTATGGTGGCTTGTGCTTGAATTCATCCAGGAATCTCCAACAATGTTTGCAAATCCAATATCCTCCAGGATCCCAAATCTTGTGTCTACACCCGTCTTCAAGTTGATTATCATGATTCCATCCGGGTGGTTCAGTTTTAAAATTCTCACTGAAGCGTCCAAACAACTTCCTAGACCCATTCAATTGAGCTCTATACCAACCTTTGCATTTAATCCTAAAGCTTCCAACCATAATGAACCTTGCAGGATAATTCTTACCACTGACCATCTTCCTCTTACTCTTAATGCCACAAAGAGCTCTAAGTTGACCATCCGTCTCCAGTAGCTCATATTCAAGTGGGAAAGTAAAAGATAAGGATAGGAATTTTACCCACTTGAATGTTGTGTTGGATGGTAATGGCCTTGGAAGAGGTGCTTCTAATGATCTTGCAAGCTCCACTCCCTTGTGCTTTTCTTTGACAACTTCCACCTCTTTGCAATCTCCTTCAATATCAACCTCTTTTTCTTGGTGGATTTCTTCCAATTCAATCTCTGTTTCATTGTTCACCAAGGTCATGGGAGGTTATGCTTCTTCTTCTTTCATCTCCATGTCAAGTCCAATAGGAGAGGACACAAATGTAGATAAGAATTCATCAATGATCGAATCCATCTCTTGACCATCCCTTTCAAAGTCTTCAATCATGAGATGCCTTAGAGGTTGTACACCTTCCTCAACATCAGTTTCAAATGTCTTTGAAGGAGGCTCTATAACTTGACTTTCCCATGGAGGTTCAGCGTCTCCTAAGTCTTGAACCACTTCTTCTTCTTCTTCAATAATTCCGGCTTCCTCCACTTGTTCCAGTACAAAGTCACGCTCCTTATTGTCCACTGGAGTTTCTATTGTCTCCTTCATGCTACGTTCTTCATTAGATTCTGCATATGAAGCCATGGGGGTTCCTTGAATGTCCGAACATCGGAAAGGTAATCGATTTATCGCTTGATCCAGGTGTTTAAGTATGAAATCGTATTCCTCCTTGATGGCTTCTTTTCTATGATAACTCCCTTCAACTACTCCTTCATCTGCAAAGGTCTCTTCTACCTTCACCTTTAGTGCCTCCTCTAGCTCTTTATGAAGTATGGATTCGCGAAGATGATCCCTTCTCTCTTGTTCCATGTCAATAGCATCAGTGGGATCATGTTGCTCTTGGATTGATGGATGTTGGTTCTCTTCCATGGAAGGTGGTGATGGGATGGGGAGATTATTTTGTGGTTGAGATGGAAGTGCACTGGAGCTTGAGGGTTGAACATTGGAGGTGGAGGGTTGGTCCATGCGGGATATAAGATCTTGGAGTATAGAAGTGAGACCAATGAGAGAAGTAAGTGTGTTCTCCATGGAGGTTTGGGGTGGATAGGAGGGTTCATTATTTTGGGAAACATATTCATAATACGGAGGTGGTTCTTTTTGATAAAGATATGGAGATGGTGAATATTGAGGTGGTGGTTCTGGGTATGGTTCATATGGTGGTTGGTGAATGGCGGAAAGGGGCTTGTGAGTATGGTGGTCCAAAGTTATGTTGAGGAGGGGGTTCATAGGCATATGGTGGTGGTTGTTAATAATCAAAAGAGCGATCACCATAGCCATTGCCTTGATATGCATCACAGAACGGTTGTTGATAGTCCATTGGAGATGGTTGTTGCCATGAGGGTTGATTAAATCCTTGTGGCTCCTCTCATCTTTGATACTTCCAACCTTGATGCTTGTTGTCATTATAATCTCCTCTTCCTGTAACATAATTGTAACCAGACTCATAGCCAAAGGGGTGAGAGTTCATAGTAGTAGGAGAAAATAGAAACAAAAACTAACAAAAAGAAAATAATTTGAAAAAGATATGATTTTTGAAAAAGATAGGAAAATATTTTGAAAAAGATATGATTTTTGAAAAAAAAAGATAAGATAAGATTTTGAAAAAGATATTTTTTTAAAATATTTGAATTTTGAAAAATAAGATAAGATAAGATAAAAATTTTAAAATCTGAAATATTTTTTTTGAAAAATATTTACAGTAACCAATAATAAGGCACACGTTTGCAAATCCCCGGCAACGGCGCCTGATGAGCGGATATTTTATACGCTTTTTGGGGGTAATTTCATGTAGATTTTAGTATGTTTTAGTTAGTTTTTAGTATAATTTTATTAGTTTTTAGGCAAAATTCATATTTCTGGACTTTACTATGAGTTTGTGTGCTTTTCTGTAATTTCAGGTATTTTCTGGCTGAAATTGAGGGAGCTGAGCAAAAATCTGATTTAGGCTGAAAAAGGACTGCTAATGTTGTTGGATTCTGACCTCTCTGCACTCGGAATGGATTTTTTGGAGCTACAGCAGTCCACTTGGCGCGCTCTCAATTGGGTTGGAAAGTAGACATCCAGGGCTTTCCAGCAATATATAATAGTCCATACTTTGCGCAAAGATAGATGATGTAAACTGGCGTTCAACGCCAGTTCCATGTTGCAGTTTGGCATTCAACGCCAGAAACAGGTTGCAAGTTGGAGTTCAACGCCAGAAAACAGGTTACAACCTGGCGTTCAACTCCAAAAACAGCCCAGGCACGTGAGAAGCTTAAGTATTAGCCCCAGCACACACCAAGTGGGCCCCAGAATTGGATTTCTGCACTCTTCGTCTTAGTTTACTCATTTTCTGTAAACCTAGGCTACTAGTTTAGTATTTAAACAACTTTTAGAGACTTATTTTGTATCTCATGACATTTTTAGATCTGAACTTTGTACTCTTTGACAGCATGAGTCTATAAACTCCATTATTGGGGGTGAGGAGCTCTGCAGCGTCTCGATGAATTAATGCAATTATTTCTGTTTTCCATTCAAACACGCTTGTTCCTATCTAAGATGTTCATTCGCGCTTCACTATGTAGAAGGTGATAATCCATGACACTCATCACCTTCCTCAATCCATGAACGTGTGCCTAACAACCACCTCCGTTCTACATTAGATTGAATGAGTATCTCTTAGATTCCTTAATCAGAATCTTCGTGGTATAAGCTAGAATTGATGGCAGCATCCTTGAGAATCTGGAAAGTCTAAACCTTATCTGTGGTATTCCGAGTAGGATTCTGGGATTGGATGACTGTGACGAGCTTCAAACTTGCGAGTGTTGGGCATAGTGACAGACGCAAAAGGATCAATAGATCCTATTCCGATATGATCGAGAACCAACAGATGATTAGCCGTGCTGTGACAGAGCATTTGGATCATTTTCACTGAGAGGATGGGAAGTAGCCATTGACAACGGTGACACCCTACATACAGCTTGCCATGGAAGGAGCCTTGCATGTTTGAAAGTGAGGAAGCATTATGTTACAGGAATTCAGAAGACAAAGCATCTCCAAAACTGCAATATATTCTCCATTACTGTATAATAAGTATTATTTAATCCATGCTCTCTTCTTTATTTGCAAGTCAATTGATAACTATAATTGATATCCTGACTAAGATTAATAAGATAACCATAGCTTGCTTCAAGCCAACAATCTCCGTGGGATTCGACCCTTACTCACGTAAGGTATTACTTGGACGACCCAGTGCACTTGCTGGTTAGTTGTGCGGATTGCAAAAAGTGTGATTGCAATTTTGTGCACCAAGTTTTTGGCGCTGTTGCCGGGGATTGTTTGAGTTTGAACAACTGACGGTGAATCTTGTTGCTTAGATTAGAAAAAATTAGTCCTTTTGTTTTAGAGTCATTAGAATTGCATCTTTTATTATCCCTTTTAAAAACTTTTTCAAAAATACTTTTTTTTATACAATATTAAAACACATTACATTTATAGCTCAGTTGGCTAGAGCGTTGGCTTATGTTCTTGGCAATTGGGTATCTTCCTTTTAAATCTTTTTTCAAAAATAATTTTTTTTGATTAAATATTGTGCCAAACTTTAAGTTTGGTGTTTTCTTGTTAATATTTCTTTAATTTTCAAAAATTTTATTGTGGTTTTCTAAAAATTTTAAGTTTGGTGTTCTTTCTTTTGTTCTTGTTGTTCTTGTGAGTCTTCAAAGTGTTCTTGAGTCCTCTTTGTGTTTTGATCTTAAAATTTTTAAGTTTGGTGTTCCTTGGTGTTTTCTCTCCAAAATTTTCAAAAACAAGGAGCATTAGATCTAAAAATTTTAAGTCTCGGGTCTTTTGTGTGTTTTTCTCTTTCATCATAAAATTTAAAATTCAAAAAAAATATGTATTTTTTCTAACTATTTTTAATGCAATTATTTCGAATTTTTTTTCTAAAAATTTTGGATTTCTTTTTTAAAATTTTAAAATTATAGCTTTTTCAAAAATATTCTAACCACTTTCTCTCTCCTCACTTTTTCGAATTTCTTCATAAAATATTTTCAAATTCTTTTTGTTTTTCTTTTCATTTTAGTTTTTATTTTATTCTATTTTATTATTTCGAAACCTCCTTTATAATAATAAAATAAATAAAATAAATCCACATCATCTCCCTTTCTCCATCATGGACCTAAGTGGAAATGAACAATCCAGAAGGACTCTGGGATTATATGCCAACCCCACTATCTGTATACCCTCCATTAGAGTTAGTAGCTTTGAGTTGAATCCTCAGCTCATTATCATAGTGCAGCAAAGTTGCCAGTATTCCGGTCTTCCACAAGAAGAACTTACAGAGTTTCTGGCACAGTTTTTACAAATTGCTGACACAGTACATGATAAGGAAATAGATCAGGATGTCTACAGATTATTACTGTTTTCATTTGCTGTAAAAGACCAAGCTAAGAAGTGGTTAAATAACCAACCTAAGGACAGCATAAAGACATGGAAACAGCTGTCAGAAAAATTCCTGAATCACTATTTTCCTTCAAAATGGATGCCACGGCTAAGGCTGAACATCCAAGGCTTCAAACAAGGAGATAATGAATCCCTTTATGATGCCTGGGAGAGATACAGAGAGATGCTAAGAAAATGCCACTCTGAAATGTTTTTAGAGTGGGTGCAGTTAGACATCTTTTATTATGGGCTTACAGAGAAAGCTCAGATTTTTCTAGACCACTCATCTGGTGGATCTATACACATGAGAAAGACAATTGAAGATGCTCAAGAGCTCATTGATACAGTAGCCAGAAATTAGCATCTGTACCTAAGCAGTGAACCTTCCATTAACGAAGAAGCTAAAACAGTAACTGCTGAACTCAGTCCTGCAGATCAAGCTACTGAATTCAATCAGCAATTAGATTTTCTAACAAAACAGTTAGCCAAATTCAAGGAAATATTACAAGAAACAAGAATGGCTAATATGAATATGGAAGTGCAGTTGAAGCAAACAGAACAGCAATTATCAAAACAAATAATAGAAGAATGTCAAGCAGTTCAATTAAGAAGTTAAAAAACATTAAATACCTCACTTCAAGGCAGCAGGAAGCCAAGAAATGAACAGACTGCTACCCAAAATCCCTCTGAGGATAGTCAGGGCCTAGAAAGGAATAATTCTGGCGCTCAAACGCCAGATAATAGGTGGAAAGCTAGCGTTGAACGCCCAACCCATGCTCAGTCCTGGCGTCCAACGCCAGAAACAAGCAAGGAACTGGCATTGAACGCCCAAAAGAAGCTCAGTTCTGGCGTTCAGATGCCAGAAACAGATAAGGAGTTGGTGTCTAACGTCACTCCAGCTTCCAACCCTGGTATTCAAACACTAGTGGGGGATCAGACACATACAAGTGCTGATAGCAACTCCTCTAAAAAGGCTTCTCAACCCACGGCTGTAGGCAATAAACCTGCAGCAACAAAAGTTGAGGAATACAAAGCCAAAATGCCTTATCCTCAGAAACTCTGCCAAGCCAAACAGTATAAGCAATTTGCCCGCTTTGCAGACTATCTCAGGACTCTTGAGATAAATAGTCCGTTTGCAGAGGCACTTGAGCAAATACCATCTTATGCTAAGTTCATGAAAGAAATCTTAAGTCATAAGAAGGATTGGAGGGAAATTGAGAAAGTTTACCTCACTGAAGAATGCAGTGCAGTCATTCTGAAAAGCTTACCTGAGAAGCTTAAAGATCCGAGAAGCTTTATGATACCATGCACATTAGAAGGTACTTGTACCAAGCAAGCTCTATGTGATCTTGGGGCCAGTATTAACCTAATACCTGCAGCTACTATCAAAAAGCTTGGGTTGACTGATGAAGTTAAACCAACCCGGATATGTCTCCAACTTGCTGATGGCTCCACTAAATACCCATCAGGCATAATTGAAGTCATGATCGTCAAGGTTGGGCCATTTGCCTTTCCCACTGACTTTGTGGTGCTGGAAATGGAGGAGCACAAGAGTGCAACTCTCATTCTAGGAAGACCTTTCCTAGCAACTGGACAAACCCTCATTGACGTCCAAAAAGGGGAAGTGACCCTGAGAGTAAATGAGGACGAGTTTAAGTCGAATGTTGTCAAAGCTATGCAGCATCCAGACACCCAAAATGACTGCATGAGCATTGATATTATTGACTCTCTGGTAAAAGAGGTCAATATGACTGAGAGTCTCGAATCAGAGCTAGAGGATATCTTTAAAGATGTTCAGCCTGATCTGGAGGAACCAGAGAGAATAATAGAACCTCTGAAAATCTCTCAAGAAGAGGAAAAACCTCCCAAACCCGAGCTTAAACCATTACCACCATCCCTGAAATATGCATTTTTGGGAGAGGGTGATACCTTTCCTATAATCATAAGCTCTACCTTAGAGCCACAGGAAGAGAAAGTACTAATTCAAGGGCTAAGGACACACAAGACAGCTCTTGGGTGGTCCATCAGTGATCTTAAGGGCATTATCCCAGCCAGATACATGCAAAAGATCCTATTGGAGGGTGACGCTAAGCTAGTGGTTCAACTGCAGAGGCGGCTGAATCCAGCCATGAAGGAGGTGGTGCAGAAGGAGGTCACTAAATTACTAGAGGCTGGGATTATTTATCCCATTTTTGATAGCCCCTGGGTAAGCCTTGTCCAAGTCGTCCCTAAGAAGGGTGGTATGACAGTGGTCCATAATAAAAAAAATGAACTGGTTCCCACAAGAACAGTTACAGGGTGGCGTATGTGTATTGATTACAGAAGGCTCAATACAGCTACCAGAAAGGATCATTTTCCTTTACCATTCATAGACCAAATGTTAGAAAGACTAGCAGGTCATGAATACTACTGCTTCCTGGATGGATATTCAGGTTATGATCAAATTGTAGTAGATCCCCAAGATCAAGAGAAAACAGCATTCACATGTCGATCCGGCATATTTGCATACAGAAGGATGCCATTTGGCCTGTGCAATGCACCTGCAACCTTTCAAAGGTGCATGCTTTCTATTTTCTCTGATATGGTGGAAAATTTTCTGGAAGTCTTCATGGATAACTTTTTAGTATTTGGAGACTCATTCAGCTCCTGTCTTGACCATCTAGCACTTGTTCTAAAGAGGTGCCAAGAGACTAACCTGTTTTTAAACTGGGAAAAATGTCACTTTATGGTGGCTGAAGGAATTGTCCTTGGGCACAAAATTTCGAACAAGGGAATAGAGGTGGATCAAGTGAAGATAGAGGTAATTGAAAAATTACCACCACCTGCCAATGTTAAGGCAATCAGAAGCTTTTTGGGGTTTGCAGGATTCTATAGGAGGTTTATAAAAGATTTTTCAAAAATTTCCAAACCTCTGAGTAATCTGCTAGCTGCTAACACGCTATTTATCTTTGATAAGGAGTGTCTGCAGGCGTTTGAGACTCTGAAAGCTAAGCTGGTCACAGCACTAGTCATCTCTGCACCAGACTGGACACTACCATTTGAACTGATGTATGATGCCAGTGACCATGCCATTGGTGCAGTGTTGGGACAAAGGCATGACAAGCTTCTACACATCATTTACTATGCCAGTCGTGTTTTAATTGACGCACAGAAGAACTACACAACCACAGAAAAAGAGTTGCTTGCAGTGGTTTATGCCATTGACAAGTTTAGATCTTATTTAGTAGGATGAAAAGTAATTGTGTACACTGACCATGCTGCTCTTAAATATCTACTCATGGATTCAAAACCTAGACTCATCAGATGGGTGTTGATTCTGCAGGAGTTTGATATAGAAATAAGAGACAGAAAAGGGATAGAGAACCAAGTAGCAGATCACTTGTCCCGAATAGAACCAGCAGAAGGGGCGTCCCTCCCTCTTACTGAGATCTCTGAAACTTTTCTGGATAAGCAACTTTTTGCCATTCAGGAAGTACCATGGTTTGCAGACATTGCAAACTACAAGGCTGTGAGATTCATACCCAAAGAGTACAGTAGGTAGCAATCAAAGAAATTGATCACGGATGCAAAGCACTATCTTTGGGATGAACCATATCTCTTCAAGAGATGTGCAGACGGAGTAATCCGTAGATGTGTGCCTAAAGAAGAAGCAGAAAAGATCCTCTAGCATTGCCATGGATCACAGTATGGAAGACATTTTGGAAGTGAGCAAACAACCACAAGGGTCCTCAAATGTGGCTTCTACTGGCCTACTCTCTATAAAAACTCCCGAGTGTTTGTACTTAATTGTGATAGTTGCCAAAGATCTGGCAATCTACCTCACAGTTATGCCATGCCTCAACAAGGGATCTTGGAGATTGAGTTGTTTGATGTATGGGGTATTGACTTCATGGGGCCTTTCCCACCATCATACTCAAACACTTATATTCTGGTGGCAATGGATTATGTATCCAAATGGGTTGAAGCTATTGCAACACCCACTAATGATACTAAGACAGTGCTGAAATTCCTCTAGAAACACATCTTCAGCAGATTTGGTATCCCTAAAGTACTAATCAGTGATGGGGGTACTCATTTCTGCAATAAACAACTTTACTCTGCTTTGGTTCGATATGGAGTTAGCCATAGGGTAGCTACTCCATATCATCCATAGAGAAATGGGCAAGCTAAAGTCTCTAATAGAGAACTTAAAAGAATCCTAGAACGGACTGTGATTAATCGTAGAAAGGATTGGGCAAAAAGCTTGGATGATGCTCTGTGGGCATACAGAACAGCATTTAAGACTCCTATAGGAACTTCTCCATACCAGCTTGTGTTTGGAAAAGCCTGTCACTTGCCAGTGGAACTGGAACATAAGGCCTATTGGGCAACCAGATTCCTAAATCTTGATGCCAAGTTAGCTGGAGAAAAATGATTGCTCCAGTTAAATGAGCTAGAGGAGTTCAGACTCAATGCTTTCGAGAATGCAAAAATTTACAAAGAAAAGGCAAAAAGATGGCATGATAAGAAACTGTCATCGAGAGTCTTTAAGCCAGGACAGAAAGTTCTGCTGTTTAATTCTAGACTCAGATTATTCCCCGGAAAATTGAAATCCCGATGGAGAGGTCCATATGTGATTACAAGTGTATCACCATATGGATACGTGGAGCTTCAGGATAATGATTCTAACAAAAAATTCATTGTTAATGGATAGAGAGTTAAACATTATCTTGAAAGCAATTTTGAGCAAGAATGCTCAAAACTGAGACTTGATTAAAGCTCAGTAATAGTCCAGCTATAGACAATAAAAGAATCGCTTGTTGGGAGGTAACCCAGCCATTAACAAAGCTTATTTGTTAATTAATTGATTTTTACAGGTTTATGTCAATTATCTTCAAGGTAAAATAGCAATTGCTTGAGTTCACAAAGTTACAGAAGGATTCACAGGATAAAAGAGCAAAAAGAAAGCTCATTGGTGCAAAAAAGCTAGTAAGAGCTGTTTTGGGCGTTGAACACCCAAAAGAAGCATCTACTGGGCGTTCAACGTCAGTAAGGATAGCCATCTGGGCGTTAAATGCCAGAAAGAAGCATCATCTGGGCATTGAATGCCAGAAAGAAGCACCTTCTGGGCGTTTAACGCCAGATTTACAGCGTCCTAGGCGTTCAGAAAAATGCCCAGTGACAAAAAAGTTCCTGGCGTTCAACGCCAGCTAGAAGCAACAGCTGGGCGTTGAACGCCTAAAAAAAGCTGCAAATGGGCGTTAAACGCCCAAAACATGCAGCGCTTGGGCGTTTAACACCAGGATTGTGGGGAGGAGGTAAATTCACTTTTACTTCACAATTTTTTTCAATTTTCATATTTCAATTCATGATTTCTTGCATAAACATGTTACAAACTCTCATTCTTCAATTCCAAAAATTTTAATCCTAATTTCTAAAATCCCTTTTTCAAAAATATCAAATGTATCTTAATTCATAAACACAAATCCTTTTTCAAATCCCATCCAACTTCTTTTCAAAATTTTATTTTCAAAACTCAATTATCTTTTTAAATTAATCCCAAATCTTTTTTCTAAAATTCAGATTTATCTTTTTCAAATATCTTCTATATCTTTTCAATTTTCAATTATATCTTTTTTCTATCATATTTATCTTTTACAAATCATATCTTCTATCTTATCTTTCTTCAAAATTTTTGAAAACCAACCCCTCCCTTTAAATCCACATTCGGCCTCTCTCCTTTCCCCAACAATTTAAAAACTAGCTCTCCTTCTATCCCTCTCCTTTCTTTTCTTTTGCTTGAGGACAAGCAAACCTCTAAGTTTGGTGTGTTTATCCGTGATCACTAAACCACACCCACTAAGATCATGGCTCCTAAAGGAAAACAACCCACTACAAGAGGCAAGAAAGAGAGTATTCCAAAACCACTTTGGAATCAAGAAAAGTTCTTAACCAAAGAATATTCAGACCATTACTACAAAATAATGGGTCTAAGGTCAGTGATCCCGGAAGTCAAATTCGATATGAAAGAAGATGAATATCCAGAGATCCAAGAGCAAATTCGAAACAGGAGCTGGGAAATCCTCGCTAATCCTGAAACAAAGGTGGGAAGAAACATGGTTCAGGAATTCTATGCTAATCTGTGGCAAACAGACAGGTAGAGAATATCTGGAACTACCCTCTATGACTATCGGACTAGGTGGACCACCAGCACCAAGGGCGTCCCAAATCAACTCAAGAGAGAAGATCTCAAACCAGTTGCCAGAGGCTGGCTGGACTTATTGGGCGTTCTATACTGCCCACTAGCAACCGCTCTGAAGTCACCATTAAAAGAGCAGTGATGATCCACTGTATTATGTTAGGAAGAGAAGTGGAAGTTCATCAGTTGATTTCGTGTGAACTTTACATAATTGCAAACAAGAACTCCAAAGATGCCAAATTGGCTTATCCTAGCTTAATATCTATGCTATGTAAAGATGTTGGAGTAAAGATGGGAATAACTGAGTATATCTCAGTTGAGCGACCAATCACCAAAATATCAATGGAAAAATAACAAGTGCAGGATGACCCCATCAAGAGGAGAGCACAGGAATTCCTCCTAGAAATCCCTCAATTTGAATACTGGGAGCATCTTGAAGCATCGGTTACCAAGTTACAAGAAGCTATGGACCAAATAAAGGAAGAACAGAATAATCAAAATAGCATGCTTTGTAAACTGCTTGGGGAACAAGAAGAGCAAAGGCGTGACTTGAAGGAAATGAAGCGTCAGAAATTATCTCTTGAAGGACCAAGCACCCCACATACTAGAGGAACATCCACTTCCCAAAATAAAGGTTGTTGAGTCCTAATCTTAGCTTTACTTCTGTGATAGTTGTTCTTATAGGAATTTACCTTAGAAGTTATATAGGAATAGTAGTAATTAGTATATCTATTTTGATTTTATTTCCAATTTAGCTATAAGTTATTTTTCTACTCATCATCAAACATGAATAAAATAGTAGATTTTTAGAATAAAGAGGCAATATTTTTTTTACGAGTTCTTAACAAGGAAAATTCTAATTATTTATATGTGGTGGCAATACTTTTTGTCTTTTGAATGAATGCTTGAACAGTGCATAATTTTGATATTGAATTTTATGAATGTTAAAATTGTTGGCTCCTGAAAGAATGATGAACAAGAGAAATATTATTGCTGATCTGAAAAATCATAAAATTGATTCTTGAAGCAAGAAAAAGCAGTGAAAAAAAAAGCAAAAGAGGTAGAAAAAGCCAATAGCCCTTTAAACCAAAAGGCAAGGGTGAAAAGGATCCAAGACTTTGAGCATCAATGGATAGGAAGGCCCAAGGAAATAAATCCAGGCCTAAGCGGCTAAATCAAGCTGTTCCTAACCATGTGCTTTTGGCATGCAGGTCCAAGTGAAAAGCTTGAGACTGAGTGGTTAAAGTCGTGATCCAAGGCAAAAGAGTGTGCTTAAGAACTCTGGACACCTCTAATTGGGAACTTTATCAAAGCTGTCACAATCTGAAAAGGTTCACCCGGTTATGTGTCTGTAGCATTTATGTATCCGGTGGTAATACTGGAAAACAAAGTGCTTAGGGCCACGGCCAAGACTCATAAAGTAAATGTGTTCAAGAATCAACATACTACACTAGGAGAATCAATAATACTATCCGAATTCTGAGTTCCTATGGATGCCAATCATTCTAAATTTCAAAGGATAAAGTGAGATGCCAAAACTGTTCAGAAGCAAAAAGCTACTAGTCCCGCTCATCTAATTAGAATCTGAGCTTCACTTGAAACTCTGAGATATTATTGCTTCTTAATTTCTTTTTTTATCCTATTTTATTTATCTAGTTGCTTGGGGACAAGCAACAGTTTAAGTTTGGTGTTGTGATGAGCGGATATTTTATACGCATTTTGGGGGTAATTTCATGTAGATTTTAGTATGTTTTAGTTAGTCTTTAGTATAATTTTATTAGTTTTTAGGCAAAATTCATATTTCTGGACTTTACTATGAGTTTGTGTGCTTTTTTGTAATTTCAGGTATTTTCTGGCTGAAATTGAGGGAGCTGAGCAAAAATCTGATTTAGGCTGAAAAAGGACTGCTGATGCTGTTGGATTCTGACCTCCCTGCACTCGGAATAGATTTTTTGGAGCTATAGGAGCTTAATTGGCGCGGTCTTAATTGGGTTGGAAAGTCGACATCTAGGGCTTTCCATCAATATATAATAGTCCATACTTTGCGCGAAGATAGACAACGTAAACTGGTGTTCAACGCTAGTTCCATGTTGCAGTTTGGCGTTCAACGCCAGAAACAGGTTGCAAGTTGGAGTTCAACGCCAGAAACAGGTTACAACCTGGCGTTCAACTCCAGAAACAGCCCAGGCACATGAGAAGCTTAAGTATCAGCCCCAACACACACCAAGTGGACCCCAGAAGTGGATTTCTGCACTCTTCATCTTAGTTTACTCATTTTCTATAAACCTAGGCTACTAGTTTAGTATTTAAACAACTTTTAGAGACTTATTTTGTATCTCATGACATTTTTAGATCTGAACTTTGTACTCTTTGACGGCATGAGTCTCTAAACTCCATTGTTAGGGGTGAGGAGCTTTGCAGCGTCTCGATGAATTAATGCAATTATTTCTGTTTTTCATTCAAACACGATTGTTCCTATCTAAGATGTTCATTCGCGCTTCACTATGAAGAAGGTGATGATTCATTACACTCATCACCTTCCTCAATCCATGAACGTGTGCCTGACAACCACCTCCTTTCTACATTAGATTGAATGAGTATCTCTTAGATTCCTTAATCAGAATCTTCGTGGTATAAGCTAGAATTTATGGCAGCATCCCTGAGAATCCAGAATGTCTAAACCTTGTCTGTGGTATTCCGAGTAGGATTCTGGGATTGGATGACTGTGACGAGCTTCAAACTCGCGAGTGTTGGGCGTAGTGACAGACGCAAAAGGATCAATGGATCCTATTCCGACATGATCGAGAACCAACAGATAATTAGTCGTGCTGTGACAGAGCATTTGGACCATTTTCACTGAGAGGATGGGAAGTAGCCATTGACAACGGTGACGCCCTACATACATCTTGCCATGGAAGGAGCCTTGCATGTTTGAAAGTGAGGAAGCATTATGTTACATGAATTCAGAAGACAAAGCATCTCCAAAACTACAACATATTCTCCATTACTACATAATAAGTATTATTTAATCCATGCTCTCTTGTTTATTTGCAAGTCAATTGATAACTATAATTGGTACCCTGACTAAGATTAATAAGATAACCATAGCTTGCTTCAAGCCAACAATCTCTGTGGGATTCGACCCTTACTCACGTAAGGTATTACTTGGATGACCCAGTGCACTTGCTGGTTAGTTGTGCGGATTGCAAAAAGTGTGATTGCAATTTCGTGCAACAGCACCATTTTGACGAATCGAATTTCCTATCGGTAAAGAAATATAAAAATATGGTCGCGTTGTAAGTATAGCTTCTAAACCAACAGAAAATCCTTTTGTACAAATGTTTTGGTTGTCACAAGTAACAAACCCCTTTGGAATTGATAACCGAAGTATTTAAATCTCGGGTCGTCTTCTCAAGAAATTGAAGGGAAGTATGATTTATTATTGGTTATGCAAAGGTATATTTCGGGATTTTGAAAAGGTTTGAACAAATAATTTAATTGATAAGAAAAATAAATTAATAATTAGAAATCCCTTGGTAAGGTATGAAAACTAGAAGTCCTATCCTAGTTATCCTTATCAATGTGGTAATGAGAATTATACTTTTACTCCCACTAAGTCAACCTCTAACTATGAAGGCCAGTTAAGTGGACAAATTAATTTAATACCTAAAGTCCTAGCCAACTCCTTAAGGAAAGACTAGAGTTATAGGAATCTAAATTAATCAGCAAAGATAATAATTATCAATCACGATGAGTTTGACAACTCAAGAGTTACCAATTAATCAACCCAAGCCAAAAGGGAAAAATCTAAATTATTTATATAAATAGAAGAAAGAAATCATATATCTAAAAATACCTCAAATTGCATTAGTTAAGAAAATCCTAACATGAAAGGTTCATAAGCCAATTTGGCAAACTAAAATAAAATAATAGAATGAATAAAAGTAGAAGAGAAATTGAAGTAAAGAAACATTAAACCTGTGATGAAGAAGAAATAAATCCTAATTCTAATAGAAATCCTAATCCTAAATCCTAAGAGAGAGGATAGAGCCTCTCTCTCTAAAAACTACATCTAAGTTATGAAAAGTGAATAATGAGTCATCTCTCCTTCATTCCTCCACTTTGTAGCCTTTAATCTGTGTTTTCTGGGCTTGAAACTGGGCCAGAAATAGCCCAGGATTCGCTGGAAACGAATTCTGCCACGCTGATTTTCGCAGATGCGACGCATCCATGTGGAGCACGCATTCGCATCATCTAGCTGTACAGCCACTATAATAAATTATATATCAAATCGAAGCCCCAGACGTTAGCTTTCCAATGCAACTAGAACCGCATCATTTGTACCTCTGTAGCTCAAGTTATGACCATTTGAGTGCGAAGAGGTCAGGCTAGACAGCTTAGCAACTTCTTCAACTTCTTGTATTCCTTCCACTTTTGCATGCTTCCTTTCCATCCTCTAAGCCATTCCTACCCTGTAATCTCTGAAATCACTTAACACATATATCAAGGCATCGAATGGTAATAAGAGAGCATTAAACATAGCAAAATTAAGACCAAAGAAGCATGTTTTCAATCATAGCACAGAATCAGGAAGGAAAATGTAAAACATGCAAATCATATGAATAAGTGGGTAAAGAGTTGATAAAAACCACTCAATTGAGCACAAGATAAATCATAAAATAGTGGTTTATCAGAGGGGTTGCTATCAGCACTTGTATGTGTCTGATCCCTCACTGGCATTTGAATGCCAGGGTTGGAAGCTGGATTGGCGTTGGACGCCAACTCCTTACCTGTTTCTGGCGTTTGAACGCCAGAATTGAGATTCCTTTGGGCGTTTAACGCCAGCTCTCCACCTTTTTCTGGCGTTTGAGCACTAGAATTATTCCTCTCTGGGCTCTTACTATCCTCAGAGGGATTTTGGGTAGCAGTTTGTTCATTTCTTGGCTTCCTGCTGCTTTGAAGTGAGGTATTTAATGTTTTCCTACTTCTTAATTGAACTGCTTGGCACTCTTCTGTTATTTGTTTTGATAACTACTATTTTGTTTGCTTCAACTGTACTTCCATATTCATATTAGTCATTCTTGTGTCTTGTAGTATCTCCTTGAAATCAGCTAGCTATTTTGTTAGAAAATCTAATTGCTGATTGAATTCAGTAACTTGTTCTGTAGGACTTAGTTCAGCAGTTATTGTTTTAGCCTCTTCTTTCATGGAAGATTCACTACTTAGGTACAGATGCTGATTTTTGGCAACTGTATCAATGAGCTCTTGAGCTTTTTCAATTGTCTTTCTCATGTGTATAGATCCACCAGCTGAGTGGTCCAAAGACATCTGAGCTTTCTCTGTAAGCTCATAATAGAAGATGTCTAACTGCACCTACTCTAAAAACATTTCAGAGGGGCATTTTCATAGCATGTCTCTGTATCTCTCCCAGACATCATAAAGAGATTCATTATCTCCTTGTTTAAAGCCTTGGATGTTCAGCCTTAGCTATGTCATCCATTTTGGAGGGAAATATTGATTCAGGAATTTTTCTGACAGCTATTTTCATGTCCTTATGCTAGCCTTAGGTTGGTTATTTAACCACCTCTTAGCTTGTTCTTTTACAGCAAATAGAAACAGTAATAATCTGTAGACATCCTGATCTACTTTTTTATCATGTACTGTGTCTATATTTTTAATTTTTTTTGAAATAATAAAAATAATACAAATTGGAAACTAGAATAATTAATAAAAAAAAAGAGATTTTTGAAAATTTTTTATGAGGCTTTTCGAAAAATTGAAGAGAGAGAAAGTAGTTAGGAAGTTTTGAAAAAGATATGATTTTTTTTTGAAAACTTGACAACTAAGATATGATAAGATAAAATTTTGAAATTGAAATCTGAATTTTTTTTTTGAAAAATTTCAAAATATTTAAAAATAGTTAGAAAATATATTTTTTTAATTTTATGATGAAAGAGAAAAACACACAAAAGACACAAGACTTAAAATTTGTAGATCTAATGCTCCTTGTTTTCGAAAATTTTGGAGGGAAAACCCCAAGGAACACCAAACTTAAAAATTTTAAGATCAAAACACAAAGAAGACTCAAGAACACTTTGAAGACTCATGATGAGCGGATAATTTATACGCTTTTTGACATTGTTTTTAGGTAATTTTTAGTAGGATCTAGCTACTTTTAGGGATGTTTTTATTGGTTTTTATGCAAAATTCACATTTCTGGAATTTACTATGAGTTTGTGTATTTTTCTGTGATTTCAGGTATTTTCTGGCTGAAATTGAGGGACCTGAGCAAAAATCTGATTTAGGCTGAAAAAGGACTGCTGATGCTGTTGGATTCTGACCTTCCTGCACTTGAAAGGGATTTTCTGGAGCGACAGAACTCCAAACGGTGCACTCTCAACGGCGTTGGAAACTAGACATCTAGAGCTTTCCAGAAATATATAATAGTCCATACTTTATTTGAATCAAGATGACGCAAACTGGCGTTCAACACCAGTTCCATGCTACATTCTGGAGTAAAACGCCAGAAACACGTCACAAACCAGAGTTAAATGCCAAAAACACGTTACAACTTGGCGTTTAACTCCAAGAGAAGCCTCTGCACGTGTAAAGCTCAAGCTCAGCCCAAGCACACACCAAAGTGGGCCCCGGAAGTGGATTTCTGCATTTAGACTTATTTCTGTAAACCCTAGTAACTAGTCTAGAATAAATAGGACATTTTACTTTTGTATTAGACATCTTTGGATTATTTTTGGATTACCTTATGATCCTTTAATCACGTTTATGGGGTCTGACCATTTGGCCATGCCTAGACCATCACTTATGTATTTTCAACGGTGGAGTTTCTACACACCATAGATTAAGGGTGTGGAGCTCTGCTGTACCTTGAGTTTTAATGCAATTACTACTATTTTCTATTTTATTCAGCTTATTCTTGTTCTAAGATATTCGTTGCACTTCAACCTGATGGATGTGATGATTCGTGACACTCATCATCATTCTCACTTATGAACGCGTGACTGACAACCACTTCCCTTCTACCTTAGAACGAGCGAGTATCTCTTGGATTCCTTAATCAGAATCTTCATGGTATAAGCTAGAATTATTGGCACATAAAACTAGAATTCATCCCATTAACATGGCGGATGACCATGACAACGACCACGATTCAGGTTTGGAAGACAGAACGCAGCATAAAAACGCGGACACGATACTCAAAGATACTCCAGAAACCAACGGAGACAAAAATTCATCAAATCCAGGAGTAATAGAAGCACTTCAAAATCGATTGGAGCAACTTGAGAAAGAAGCCCAACACCGACGTGAAAAAGAAGAAGATCTATGCCGGGAAATAAGGCGGCGCCAAGAATTAGAAGATAAGCTTATAAAACTCGAAGCTGATCTCAAAACTAAAGCTACTCGGCCATCCACAGAGGATAGCTCTCAGAAAGATCAAGATCCATTCACCAGAGAAATCATGAAAACTAAAATTCCAAAAGATTTCAAGCTTCCGGATATGACTCTATATGACGGCACCTCGGATCCCAACCATCATCTCAGCAACTTCAGAAGTTGAATGTACCTCACTGATGCCTCAGATGCAGTTCGCTGCAAAGCCTTTCCAACAACTCTAACCAAGACAGCCATCAAATGGTTCGACAACCTACCTCCGAAATCCATCTCGAGTTTCGACGACCTGGCCAAGAAGTTCCTGGCCCGATTCTCCATACAAAAGGATAAAGCCAAACATGCACCTAGCCTACTAGGGATCAAGCAAGGAGATCGGGAGAGCCTTCGCAACTATATGGAAAGATTCAACAAAACATGCATGGACATACAAAATCTTCCAACAGAAGCTGCCATTCTGGGCCTCATAAATGGCCTACGAGAAGGACCATTTAGCCAATCTATATCAAAGAGATACCCGACCTCCTTAGACGAAGTACAAGAACGGGCACAAAAATACATCAACATGGAAGAAAACTCTCGACTTAGTGAAACCTCAAGGTTCGGTTCTGCCTACCGAGATAAAGAATCCAAGAAAAAGGAAGATCGCTCTGGAGAGAAAATCAAAAAATATCATAAATATACTCCTCTTAGGGTATCCTTGGTAGATGTTTACAAAGAAGTCTGCCATACAGAGAAAATCCCTCCAGCTCGGCCACTTAAAGGTAAAAGAGGAGGAGGAAATTGGAATGAATACTGTGAATATCACCGACTTCGAGGGCATTCCACCAATGAATGCTTTGATTTGAAAAACATCATAGAAAAACTAGTAAGAGAAGGAAAACTAGATCGGTTTTTGGCTAATCGGGATGACGAACCAAGAAAAAGAAGAAGTGATGAGGATGTTGGATGATATGAACGATCACCTCACACACCGGAAAGACACGTTCACGTAATACACGGCGGATTTGCTGGAGGAGGAATCTCCAAATCATCTCGCAAGCGACACCTCAAAGAGATATACCACGTCAAAGGAAAAAAGGAAGCCCCAGACATCCCGGCAATCACGTTTACCAAGGAAGACGCATCCGGAATCATCTCGGGACATGACGACTCCATGGTCATTACGATCATACTGGCAAACGCCAACCTTCACCGTACACTAATTGACCAGGGAAGCTCTGTTGACATCTTATTCAAAACTGCCTTC
This sequence comes from Arachis duranensis, assembly GCF_000817695.3. Taxonomy (NCBI): domain Eukaryota; kingdom Viridiplantae; phylum Streptophyta; class Magnoliopsida; order Fabales; family Fabaceae; genus Arachis; species Arachis duranensis. The sequence continues at coordinate 99,171,293 of NC_029774.3, read as the reverse complement.
GACAAACTCAGTCTAGAAGAAAAAGAGCTAAGAGCATACCCGAACAGCTTGTTCGGACTAGGAGAAACCCCAGTTCAACCACTAGGATACGTATCGCTGCATACAACCTTCGGAAAGGGGAACCAATCCAGAACACTCAAGATAGACTACATCGTGGTCGACGTAAGCTCAGCCTACAATGCCTTAATAGGTCGGACAACGTTAAATCAACTCGGTGCAATAGTTTCGACTCCACATCTATGTATGAAATTCCCAACTGCGGAAGGGATAGTGGTGCACGAAATTGCAATCACACTTTTGCAACTCCGCACAACTAACCAGCAAGTGCACTGGGTCGTCCAAGTAATACCTTACGTGAGTAAGGGTCGATCCCACAGAGATTGTCGGCTTGAAGCAAGCTATGGTTATCTTGTAAATCTTAGTCAGGATATATCAGAAATTATCAGGATTGATTGTAAAAAGCAAAAGAACATGAAATAAGTACTTGTTTTGCAGTGATAATAATAGGTTGAGGTTTTGGAGATGCTCTGTCTTCTGAACCTCTGCTTTCCTACTGTCTTCTTCTTCAAACAAGCAAGGCTCCTTCCATGGCAAGCTGTATGCAAGGGTTTCACCGTTGTCAGTGGCTACCTCCCATCCTCTCAGTGGAAATGTTCAACGCACCCTGTCACGGCACGGCTATCCATCTGTCGGTTCTCAATCAGGCCGGAATAGAATCCAGTGATTCTTTTGCGTCTGTCACTAACGCCC
>NC_029774.3:99168334-99169792 GCF_000817695.3 Arachis duranensis | reverse complement strand
GTGCACTTGCTGGTTAGTTGTGCGAAGTTGTGTAATGCCATGGTATTGAGCTACCAAGTTTTTGGGGTTCATGACCGGGGATTATGAGAGTTGTGAAAAAGTATTGTTCACAATTTCGCGTACCAAACACCAAACTTAAATTATTGCTTGTCCCTAAGCAACTGAAAATCAAAATAGGATAAAAAGAAGGGAATATACTATAGACTCCAAAATATCAAGGAAACTTAGCTCCAATTAGATGAGCGGGACTAGTAGCTTTTTGCCTCCGAACAGTTTAGGCATCTCACTCTATCCTTTGAAGTTCAGAATGATTAGCATCTATAGGAACTCAGAACTCAGATAGTGTTATTGATTCTCCTAGTTAAGTATAATGATTCTTGAACATAGCTAGTGTATGAGTCTTGGCTGTGGCCCAAAGCACTCTGTTTTCCAGTATTATCACCGGATACATACATGCCACAGACACATAATTGGGTGAACCTTTTCAGATTGTGACCCAGCTTTGCTAGAGTCCCCAATTAGAGGTGTCCAGGGTTCTTAAGCACACTCTTTTTGCCTTGGATCACAACTTTATTTCTTTCTTTTTCTTTCTCTTTCTTTCTTCTCTCTTTTTTTTTTCGAAATATTTTTTTTTGTATCCACTGCTTTTTCTTGCTTCAAGAATCAATTAGATGATTTTTTAGATCCTCAATAACAGTTCTCTTTTTCCTCATTCTTTCAAGAGCCAAAAAATTTTTAACATTCTCAAACAACAAATTCAAGAGACATATGCACTGTTCAAGCATTCATTCAGAAAACAAAAAGTATTGTCACCACATCAAACTAATTCAACTAGTTTCAAGGATAAATTTCGAAATCCTGTACTTCTTATTCTTTTTTTATTAAAGCATTTTTCATTTAAGAGAGGTGATGGATTCATAGGACATTCATAGCTTTAGGACATGAATTTTAAATTTTATTAATTATGAAATAAGAACAAGACTCAAAAATAGATATAAGATTAGACTAGAAAATAAAAATAGAAAACAAAAAAAATTTTAAATAGGCTCCTAATGATAGAGGTTTTCACAGAGTTAGGACTCAACAACCTTGATTTTGAGAAGTGGATGCTCCCTCAACTTGAGATGAGAGCTTTTGGCGTTTCAACTCTTGGAGTTCACGCCCTTGCTTCTCTTGTTCCTTCAGCAATTTGCAGAGCATGCAGTTCTGATTCTGCTGTTCTTCCTTCAATTGCTCCATAGTTTCTTGTAACTTGATGATAGATGCTTCTAGGCTGGTCCAGTAGTTAATTTTAGGAAATTCAGGGAGGAACTCCTGCGCCCTTCTTTTGATAGAGTTGTCTTGCATTTGTCCTTCCATTGACTTCTTGGTGATTGGATGTTCAATGGGTATGAATTCATCTACTCCCATCTTTACCCCAGCCTCTTTACAAAGCAAGGAGATCAAGCTTGGGTAAGC
>NC_029774.3:99166877-99167514 GCF_000817695.3 Arachis duranensis | reverse complement strand
TTGAGATGCATTTATGTAGAAAAGTATGGGTAAGAAAAGGAAAGTTTGAAAAAATTTGATTTGAAAACAAAATCTTGGTCCTCCCACCTTTCTGGCGTTAAACGCCCAGAATGGCACCCATTCTGGCGTTTAACGCCCATTTGTTGCCCCTTTTGGGCGTTTAACGCCCAGCCAGGTGCCCTGGCTAGCGTTAAACACCAGAATTCCTTTATCACTGGGCGTTTTTCTAAAACGCCCAGGATGCTGCACACCTGGCGTTAAACGCCCAGAATGGTGCCCATTCTGGCGTTTAACGCCCAAAATGGCACATTTACTGGCGTTAAACGCCCAGAATGGTGCCCATTCTGGCGTTTAACGCCCAAAATGCCCCTTACTGGCGTTTTTTCGCCGGTAAGCTCTTTTTCCCTGCTTTTTGAGCTGAATCCTTCTGTAACTCTGTGAATTCCTTCATTTTTGATACTTGCCTCTGTAAGAACAAATTATATAACCTCCTAATGACTGGGTTGCCTCCCAGCAAGCGCTTCTTTACTGTCTTTAGCTGGACCTTTACTGAGAATCACTCAAGTCTCAGTTTTGAGCATTCTTGCTCAAAATTGCTTTCAAGATAATGCTTGATCCTCTGTCCATTAACAATGAA
>NC_029774.3:99163937-99164278 GCF_000817695.3 Arachis duranensis | reverse complement strand
CCTCCAATAAGATCTTGTGCATGCATCTGGCTGGGCTAATGCCCTTAAGATCACTGATGGACCACCCAAGAGCTGTCTTGTGTGTCTTTAGCACTTGAATCAGTGCTTCCTCTTCCTGTGGATTTAAAGCAGAGCTTATAATCACTAGAAAAGTGTCACTTTCTCCCAGAAATGCATACTTCAGGGATGGTGGTAGTGGTTTGAGTTTAGGTTTGGGAGGCTTATCCTCCTCCTGAGGAATTTTCGAAAATTCCTTTGTTTCCACTGATTCTTCTTGATCAGGTTGAGCATCCTTGAAGATGTCCTCAAGCTCTGATTCTAGGCTTTCAGTCATATTGACT
>NC_029774.3:99161963-99162810 GCF_000817695.3 Arachis duranensis | reverse complement strand
CATGACTTCCTCTTTTGGAGAGAACTCATTGCTAGAGTACAAATATTGGTTTCTAGCAACAGTGTCTATAAGCTCTTGAGCCTCTTCAATTGTCTTCCTCATGTGTATAGATCCACCAGCTGAGTGGTCTAAAGACATCTGAGCTTTTTCTGTAAGCCCATAGTAGAAGATGTCTAACTGTACCCACTCTGAAAATATTTCAGAGGGGCATTTTCTTAGCATACCTCTATACCTCTCCCAGGCATTATAAAGGGATTCATTATCCTCTTGTTTAAAGCCTTGGATGTCCAGCCTTAGCTGTGTCATCCTCTTTGGGGGGTAAAAGTGATTCAGGAATTTGTCTGATAACTGTTTCCATGTCTTTATGCTTGCTGTAGGTTGGTTATTCAACCACCTTTTAGCTTGATCTTTTACAGCAAATGGAAACAATAATAGGGGTGATGGGAGGTGTACAGATGCTACTCCCATATGCAGCTGTAATGGGGTTAGCATATGACCCCAGAGTCCTTTTGGACTGATCAATCCCACTTAAGTCCATAATGGATAAAGGGAAATGCTATGGATTGCAAATAGATAAATTTTGTTTTTTTTTTTTTGAATTAACTGAAAAAAATAAAATAAAACAAAAGGAAATTAAAATAAAAAAAATGAAAATCAAAAAGAAAATAAGATCAAAGCAAATTGAGAACTGAATCAATTAGTTAATTAAAAAGATTTTGAGATTAGCAATTAGAGAGATATGATTGAAAAATTTTTATGAAAAAGATTTGATTTTTGAAAAGAGGAAAGAGAAAATCAACAAAATGACACCAAACTTAAAATTTTTAGAAAATCAAACACTAATTTT
>NC_029774.3:99161384-99161813 GCF_000817695.3 Arachis duranensis | reverse complement strand
CAAAAGCATGCAATTGACACCAAACTTAAAATATGAACTAGACTCAACTAAAAGACTCTAAACCAACAAAAATAAACAGTCCTAATCTAAGCAACAAGATGAGCCGTCAGTTGTCCAAACTCAAACAATCCCCGGCAACGGCGCCAAAAACTTGGTGCACGAAATTGCAATCACACTTTTGCAACTCCGCACAACTAACCAGCAACTGCACTGGGGCGTCCAAGTAATACCTTGCGTGAGCAAGGGTCGATCCCACGGAGATTGTCGGCTTGAAGCAAGCTATGGTTATCTTGTAAATCTTAGTCAGGATATCAGAAATTATCAGGATTGATTGTGAAGAGTAAAAGAACATGAAATAAGTACTTGTTCTGCAGTAATGGGGAACAGGTTGAGGTTTTGGAGATGCTCCATCTTCTGAATCTCTGCTTT
>NC_029774.3:99156783-99160287 GCF_000817695.3 Arachis duranensis | reverse complement strand
TCGGATAAAACAACTAATATTGGCACGATCCTAAAAGGAGACATAAAGGAATCACTAATACGGTTCCTACGAGATAATGTTGATCTCTTCGCATGGAAAGCCGCCGACATGCCTGGTATTGATCCCGAACTAATGAGCCACAAATTGGCAGTCTATCCGGGATCCCGGCCGGTACAACAAAGACGAAGAAAACTTGGACCAGAACGAGCTCAGGCTGTAGAAGAACAAGTACAAGCGCTACTTGAATCCGGGTTCATAAGGGAAGTCAAATATCTACTATGGCTAGCAAACGTCGTCTTGGTGAAAAAGTCAAATGGGAAGTGGCGAATGTGTACCGACTACACCGACCTCAACAAAGCCTGCCCAAAAGACCCTTACCCTCTCCCAAGCATCGACGCTCTAGTGGATGCTTCATCAGGATATAAGTATCTCTCATTCATGGACGCATATTCAGGGTATAATCAAATCCCCATGTATCCACCAGATCAAGAAAAAACCTCGTTCCTAACACTAAAAGCAAACTACTGTTACATAGTGATGCCTTTTGGTCTCAAGAATGCAGGAGCTACTTATCAAAGGCTAATGAATAAAGTTTTCTCAGATCACATCGGAAAAATTATGGAAGTTTATGTAGACGATATGTTGATAAAGACACAAAGCGAACATACATTGTTATCCGACCTGACTCAAGTGTTTTACACTATCAGGAAACACAACATGCGGCTCAATCCCGCAAAATGCACCTTCGCAGTAGAAGCCGGCAAATTCTTGGGCTTCATGCTCACACAAAGGGGGATTGAAGCAAATCCAGACAAGTGTCGAGCCATACTCAATATGAAGAGCCCAACCTGTATCAAAGAAGTACAACAACTCAACGGGAGGTTGGCCGCTCTATCCCGATTCTTAGCAGGAGCTGCGATAATATCTCTTTCATTCTATGCTACTTTAAGAAAGGGAAAACAGTTCGAATGGACGATAGAATGTGAGCAAGCCTTCCTAGACTTTAAGGAGTTCTTAGGACGGCCACCTATCCTATCTCGGCCACGAGAAGGAGAACCGATCATATTATACCTCGCAATAGGGAGCCGGGCAATAGCCTCAGCACTAGTCAGAGAAGACGAACATGGGCAAAAACCCGTCTACTTCGTTAGCAAAGCACTACAGGGATCCGAGCTGAACTACCAGAAAATAGAAAAGTTTGCCTACGCCCTGATCCTCACATCCCGGTGGCTTCGCCCATATTTCCAAGCGCATACCATCAAAGTTCGAACCAACCAACCCATAAAAGGGATATTGCAGAAAATAGATCTAGCAGGAAGAATCCTACAATGGGCAATCGAGTTGTCCGAATTCGACCTCCAATACGAGGCGCGTACAGCAATCAAATCGCAACACCTGGCCGATTTCATCGCAGAATTTACAGACATCCCAGAAATCCCCATAGAATGGAACATATACGTAGACGGATCCTCGAATAAAATAGGAAGCGGTGCAGGTGTGATACTTGAAAGCAACAAAGGAACTCAACTTGAGCTCTCCCTTAAATTCGGATTCCCAGCCTCAAACAACCAGGCAGAATACGAAGCACTATTAGCTGGTCTGAAGCTGGCTAGGGAAGTTGGAGCTCGGAAACTCAACATTTACAGTGACTCACAAGTCATCACCTCACAAATAACAGGAAGCTACCAAGCTAAAGATCCGACCATGAAAAAATATTTGGATAAAACCAAAGAACAGCTCGGATAACTCGGGGAATATAGGATCCACCACATACCTCGTGAGCAAAATGCCCGAGCTGACACCCTTTCAAAATTAGCCAGCACCAAACCAGGGGGCAACAACAGAAGCCTCATCCAGGAGGTATTACAGAACCCGTCAATAGAAGAAGAAGAAGAATCCTAGCCATAATAGGTCGGGATCAAGGATGGATGACCCTCATAATAAACTACCTCAAAACAGAAGAACTCCCTACAAATGAAAAGGAGGCAAAGAGGCTGAAAAGGGAGGCACAGTACTACACTATCATAAACAACACGCTGTACAAAAAAGGGATATCAACACCTTTACTAAAATGCATACCAACTTCCAACACAAAGGAAGTCTTGGAGGAAGTACACAGCGGCATTTGTGGTAATCATCTCGGAGCGCAAGCTCTCACCATAAAGATACTCCGGGCGGGATTCTATTGGCCAACTCTACAAAAGGAGGCTACAGAATTTGTAAGGACATGTCCACCATACCAGAAGCATGCCAACTTTCACATTGCCCCACCAGAAAAGTTCATCAACGTGACCTCACCCTGGCCATTTACGAAATGAGGACTCGACCTTCTCGGACACTTCCCACAGGGATCGTGACAAGAAAAATTCCTCATAGTAGGAGTAGATTATTTCACAAAATGGATCGAGGCAGAACCCCTAGCCAATGCCACCGCTCAAAAAAGTCGAAAATTCCTATATAGGAACATTATTACGAGGTTCGGGGTACCATACTCCATCACCACAGACAACGGTACCCAATTTACAGAGGCAGGCTTCAGAAAACTGGTGGCCGACTTGAACATAAAATACCAGTTCACCTCCGTCGAACATCCCCAAGCCAATGGACAAGCCGAAGCGGCCAACAAAGTCATATTGGCCGGATTAAAGCGGAGGCTACAAGAAGCAAAGGGAGCTTGGGCCGAGGAACTTCCACAGGTCCTATGGGCATATCGAACAACCCCTCATTCCACTACAAACGAATCACCATTCCGACTAGCATACGGAGCGGAGTCAATGATTCCAATAGAAATCGAAGAAGGATCTCCCCGAGTAGTCCACTACAATGAACAAGCACACTCCCAACTTCAGAGAGAAGAGCTCGACTTGTTACCCGAAATCCAAGAAAGAGCTCGGATCAGGGAAGAAGCCCTAAAGCAACGAATGGCTTCCAGATATAATCAAAAAGTAGTGCCGAGAAGTTTTGCAGAGAATGATATCATCTTAATCAGAAATGACATCGGAACAACTCGACCCGGAGAAGGAAAGCTGGTAGGAAACTGGAAAGGACCCTACCGAATCATTGAAGTACTGGGGAAGGGCTACTATAGACTGTCCGAGCTTGATGGACGAGAGCTTCCCCGATCATGGCACGCCTGCAACCTAAGAAGGTACTACAGTTAGAAAAGGTAAAGGATCTCACTAAATGGATGCGCTCTTTTTCCTGAAAAGGTTTTCTAATGAGGCACCATATCGATACCTAGATCGTACCCGACTTAAAGGGACAAGGAAATTCACACATGTATGTATTTGCATTTTTTCTTTGAATAAATATTATTTAGATATTCTACAAGATTCCAAGACGCATTAATCTGAAGTATTCATCGTCCGATTATAAAGCAACAAGTCGGCAGAAAGTGAAAAACAAATTCACTGCGCGACCACGATAAAGACAATCGTCCGATAAAGGTGAAAACGCGATTCACCCAAAGGACGATCTAAAGACACCAACCATTTTCTACAAATT
>NC_029774.3:99131686-99156696 GCF_000817695.3 Arachis duranensis | reverse complement strand
GACGAGGTCTTACGGATAGCTAATATAATAACTTAAAGACTGGCCGACGTTCAGAAGTCGGACCAAGTCAACCCAAGTTATAAGTAAACCCTGGAAAGAGGTCTGGCCAACCCTATTAAAGAGGATTACTTTAACTTAGAAGGGTCTGACATAACAAAGTCAGCCCAAAAACTAAAAAGTTATACAAGTAGTCCCTGAAAGAGATCTGACAAAGATCCAAAAAAGATGACTATGAAAAATAACTTAAAGGAGACTGACATAACCAAGTCGGACTCCTACCATTAAAAAAGTTATACAAGTAGTCCCTGAAAGAGATCTGACAAAGATCCAAAAAAGAGGACTACGTAAAATAACTTAAAGGAGACCGACATAACCAAGTCGGACTCCTACCATTAAAAACGTTATACAAGTATTCCCTGAAAGAGATTTGACAAAGATCCAAAAAAGAGGACTACGAAAAATAACTTAAAGGAGACCGACATAACCAAGTCGGACTCCTACCATTAAAAAAGTTATACAAGCAGTCCCTGAAAGAGATCTGACAAAGATCCAAAAAAGAGGACTACGAAAAATAACTTAAAGGAGACCGACATAACCAAGTCGGACTCCTATCATTAAAAAAGTTATACAAGTAGTCCATGAAAGAGATCTGACAAAGATCCAAAAAAGGGGACTACGAAAAATAACTTAAAGGAGACCAAGACAACCAAGTCGGACTCCTACCACTAAAAAGTTATCAAAATAATGCCTGAAAAAGACCGAGTAAAGGCCCAGAAAAGGGGATCACAAAAATAACTTTTGAGGGGGACCTACATAAAGGAATCGGTCATAAGGCGCTAAAAATACAAACAAAGAGCGAGGAAACCGAGAAACAAGTCGGACCCCCCACAAGCACGGCCTCAAAAGGATCCAAGCTACAAACTATAAAGCACGCAAACAACCTAAAGAGGCCAGAACAGCAAAATTTCAACAGATATCATGCATAAATACGGCAAAAGCTTCAAGAGGTCACCACAAAACCAACCTCAGAAACTACTTTTGTTTTTCAAAAAGAGTTGCAAGACAGACAACTAGAAGCGTCAAACAAAACAAAGTTCAAAAGCCCACAAACCGGGCTATTTACACAAAATATCCAGAAAAAGATCAGCTAAAGATCGGGAGCTTTCCCGACAGCATCAGTATGAGAAGGCGGACAAGTCTGAAGGGGCACGGCATCTACGGTTCCATCCCGGTTCAGAATCTGGCAATCGGGATCAGATGTAACGGGAGGAACAGAGGAGGTCGATACCTTAAGAGAAGGCACTGGGGGAGGATCAGTCTCTTCATCATCCTGGTCATCAGGGACAATCTTACCATCTCTCACGACATTATCCAGGCTGATGAGAGTTAAGTCGGCATTAGGAGCAACAACCCGGAACTGCTCCATCAGGTTCTCGGAGGCAGCAGTTATGCTACCCACAAGGTGACCCTGAAGCTCACTATAATTAACCCAAGCTATTTCCAACTCCTCCCGAAGACGCATCAATTCCCTATAAGCCGAGACATAGCTATCTTTATGTTTCAAAGCCATGTCTTCGGCCAGCTTCAGAGAAGTGGCAAGGGCAAAAGAGCTAGCCTTCTCACCCTCCAGTTCCTTCTCCACCTTGGCCAACTTCACCTCCAACTCCTCCTTCAGACCCTTGATTCGATCAAACTCTGACTTGGCCTCCTCCATAAAAGATTTGGTAGCATGAACCGGAATCCCCTGAATTGTTCGAAAAATAGCCGCACCCATGTGGGCCATCTTCACACTATTTTTGGTAATAAAATACAAATGCTTTAAAAGAGACACGTCGTTCATAGAAAGCCCACCATAGGGGGCAATTTGCTGGTCAACAAATTCAATGGCATCAAAGTCCGGAGCATCCAAGTTAAAGGGTTCGGATGTTTTTTTGCTTTTTCAAAGGTGGGGCACCAGAAGCAGCAGCAGAAGTTTGAGGAGGATCGACCTGATGAAACTGGGGAGTAGGAATTACTTTCCTCGGCCCAAGGGAACTCGGCACAAGGGGCTTCAGGGGGACCTGTGAAGATTCCTCGCCGGCCACCTTGGCCGAGATGTTCAGAGCAGCAGTTGCCTTCTTTGCCCTTTTGAAGGCCTTCACAGAGTCGTTATTCTTTGACATCTCTACAAAACACAAAAACAGTCACGAAAAAGAATTACAAAAGAGGAAGAAAAAGGAAATAAGTACAGAAACAAGTCAGACAAATACCCAAAACAGTCCGAACTAAGGATGGGTTATTCAAAAAACCTCTTTGTATCAAGATGGGGTGGCTTCCCCCATAGATCCTCAAGAACAACAACAAAAGCACGCTCAACATCATCCAGCATCTCCCAAGTATAACGAGACACTCTCACATCCCTCTGCCACTCTAGAGGGAAAGAAGGCTCATCATTTTCGTCAAGAAAAAAGGGGCGGACCCCCTCGACAGCACGAACCTTAAAGAAGTAATTCTTGAAATCCTTAAAGGACTCATCATACATAGCAAAAACTTTGTGGCCCAGGGCGGACCTGAAGGAAACCCAGGAAGCCTTCTTTTTTGAAGAACCACCAGGCTTGGCGGAAACAAACAAGTAAAGAAACAGAGTCTGGGAAGGTGTTACATCTAGTTCACGGCAGAGAAGTTGAAAAATTTTAATAAAACCCCAGGAATTGGGGTGAAGCTGGGATGGAGCAATATTACACGACCACAACAGGTTGGTTTCAAAAGCAGTAAAAGGAAAAGTAACATTCAACTGGCTGAAAAAGTATTCATAGGCATAAAAGAATGGACGCTCCCTCTCAATGGAAGTCGGAAAGCAAACCCTCTCATCAGAATCAGGAGCAACAAGCTCGTAATCCCTCTCGCGAGCATTGTTACCACAAATCCTATGACGCTTCCTTAGCTCTGTGCAAAATTCAGCATCCACAACAAAAACACACAACAAAACAAGGGAGTCCAGCCAATCGGATATCCCCTCGGGAACTCTGGAAGACATCTCTACAATGTTATTGCGAGAAGACATGAGGCCAACTAAATCCTACAAGTAAGAAAAGGAAATGAGGTTACTACAAACATCTCGGACAAAGGGGAAAACAACTCGGTCAATACTTCTGAGGCAATGAAGAGCAAGAAAAGGAAAACCCCAAGACTCAAACCAAAAGTCTCGGGGCATCCTTTGGAGGCAGCAACAATGCAAGGTTTCCAGATCACATCCCAAGCATTTCTCAAAAAAAGGATTCAAAACAACAAGCGCTTTTCATCAAAAGAAAAACACAGCAACAAAGCATGGGATCGTTAAAGATGCAACCTTTTTTCAAAAAAAATAAGCAATCTCCAAAAAAGGTAAGAAACGGATGCAGATTTTCTAAACCAGTATCAAAAGCAACCAGAAAGCAACAGTAAATTCCAAGAAAAATCACAAAAAAGAAAGCCAAGGAAAACACATGTACAGTGACGAACAAACACAAGATCAAGGTTCAAGCTTTCAAAATCAGAAGCTTCACCAAAAAACTAAAGACGAAGCTACGAAAGAAGCAAGAAAGCTAGTACCAACCTGGAATGAGCAGCGAGCTTCAAAGAAACTGAAGACGAAATCTGGGAAAGCCTTCTCACAAAGAACGCGAACAAAGAGCGATGTCAAAGAGAGAAATACGAAACTCCAGGCGAAAACAAGAAGCTCCAGAAACGCCAAAACGACGCCGCAAACATAGAAAAAGGAGAAGCGCAAAACAAAAAACAGAAGAGCGGAGAGAACGGAGAAAAGAAGTTATGAAAAGAGGGAAAGGAGAGAAACTGTTTCTGGGCTTTCGAAATCGAAATAAAGAGCCAAAGGGAAACGGGGCAATTAATGCTAAAATTAAAGGAAAGCATTAAACCCTCGCACGTTCCCAAAGCGCCGATATAAAAGCGCGCGCTTTTAGAGGAAACGTTCTACATTCAAAAACTACTACAAAGGAATCGACAAGATGCTTGAGTTCGGCTACACCAAAGAATGACCGAAGTCAAGGACTCGACCTCAAAGAGGAAGACCGAGCTCAAGCAGGGGCACTGTTTATACCCTGGGTCGAGCTGTCCGACCCGGGATGTTCGACAGACAAAGCGACCGACCTCTTCAGGTCAGGACAACCCGACCTCTTTCCAAAGAGCTCGGCCAAGTCATCAGAAAAGCCCAAAGAAGGGCCCAAATAGAGGAACACGCCCCAAATCCTAAGGCAGCCCAAGCCTACAAAGGGAAGGGCGGTTCCCATAAAAGATAAGCTGACCTCACCTAGAAGATAAGATAAGATAAGATAACTAACTTATCTTATCTAAAAAGGTCAATCCACACCATTATAAATACACTAGAGCACCCAGGTATAACTCATACTCTGATTCTACTCAATACCTGCTTAATACCCTTGCTAACTTAAGCATCGGAGTCCTTTGCAGGTACCCCCCACCCTCCAGGGACGAAGGATCAGCACCACTACCAAGTCCAACAAGTCGGACACATCAGCTCCGGCCACCGTACACCTACCGGACATGCCAGCTCCGACCAACACAGACGATCTCATCCAAGATCGGCCTACAGTTTCAGGTAACCCTCGGAACACCAACAATCTCCGTGGGATCGACCCTTACTCACGTAAGGTATTACTTGGATGACCCAGTGCACTTGCTAGTTAGTTGTGCGAAGTTGTGACAAAGTGTGATTCACTTTGAGAGCGCTACCAAGTTTTTGGCGCCATTGTTGATGATCACAATTTCATGCACCAACTCACAAGAACAACAAGAACAAAAGAAAGAACACCAAACTTAACATTTTAGAAAACCAAAATAAAATTTTCGAAAACTAAAGAAAAATTAACAAGAGAACACATAAACTTAAAGTTTGGCACAAGATTTAATCAAAAAAAAATTATTTTTGAAAAATTTTTAAAAGGAAGATACCCAATTACCAAGAACACAAGCACAACACTCTAACCAACTGAGCTATAAATTTAACGCTATAAATAAATTTTTTTTTTGAAAACTGATATTTTGATAAAGCACGAAAAACAAGAAAAGACACAAAACAAGAAAAACTAAAGATCAAACAAGAAAAATTGACAAGAACAACTTGAAGATCAAGGAAGAACAAAGAACATGCAATTCAAAAATTGAAAGACAAAGAAAAGCATGCAATTGACACCAAACTTAAAACATGACACTAAACTCACAGAAAAACTAAAAATTAATAAAGAAAAATAATATTTTTGAAAAGAAAATAAATGACTCTGACCCAAAAGACAAAATTTTCCTAATCTAAGCAACAAGATTCACCGTCAGTTGTTCAAACTCAAATAATCCCCGGCAACAGCCCCAAAAACTTGGTGCACAAAATTGTAAATCACACTTTTCACAACTTGTACCACTAACCAGCAAGTGCAATAGGTCGTCCAAGTAATACCTTACGTGAGTAAGGGTCGAATCCCACGGAGATTGTTGGTTTGAAGCAAGCTATGGTTATCTTGTAACTCTTAGTCAGGATAATAATAATTCTCAGTTTTGATTGGTAGTAAATAAAAAGCATGGAATAAATAATACTTGTTATGCAGTAATGGAGAATATGTTGGAGTTTTGGAGATGCTTTGTCTTTTGAATCTCTGCTTTCCCCCTGTCTTCCTCTTCACGCATGCAAGGTTCCTCATATGGCAAGCTGTGTGTTGGTGGATCACTGTTGTCAATGGCTACCATCCGTCTTCTCATTGAAAATGGTCCCAGTGCGCTATCATCGCACGGCTAATCATCTGTCGATTCTCACTCATGTTGGAATAGGATCCATTGATCCTTTTGCATCTGTCACTATGCCTAACTCTTGTGAGTTTGAAACTCGTTACAGTCATTCAATCCCTGAATCCTACTCGGAATACCACAGACAAGGTTTAGACTTTCCAGATTCTCAAGAATGCTGCCAATTGATTCTAGCTTATACCACGAAGACTCTGATTAAGGAATCCAAGAGATACTCATTCAATCTAATATAGATCGGAGGTGGTTGTCAGGCATGCGTTCATAGATTGAGAATGGTGATGAGTGTCACAGATCATCACCTTCGTCAAGGTTAAGTATGAATGAACATCTTAAAGAGAAACAAGCGTGTTTGAATAGAAAACAGAAATAATTGCATTAATTCATTGAGACGTTGCAGAGCTCCTCACCCCCAACAATGGAGTTTAGAGACTCATGCCGTCAAAGAGTACAAAGTTCAGATCTAAAATGTCATGAGGTATAGAATAAATCTCTAAAAGTTGTTTAAATACTAAACTAGTAACCTAGGTTTACAGAAAATGAGTAAACTAAGATAGATAGTGCAGAAATCCACTTCTGGGGCCCACTTGGTGTGTGCTGGGGCTGAGACTTAAGCTTTTTACATGTCTGGGCTGTTTCTAGAGTTAAACGTCAGGTTGTAATCTGTTTTGGGTGTTTAACTCCAATTTGCAACCTGTTTCTGGCGTTTAACGCCAGAATGCAACATAGAACTGGCGTTACACACCAGTTTACGTCATTTATCTTCGAGCAAAGTATGGAATATTATATATTGCTGGAAAGCCCAGGATGTCTACTTTCCAACCCAATTAAGAGTGCGCCAATTGGACTCATGTAGCTCCAAAAAATCCATTCCGAGTGTAGGGAGGTTAGAATCCAACAACATTCGCAGTCCTTTTTCAGCCTGAATCAGTTTTTTGCTCAGCTCCTCAATTTCAGCCAGAAAATACCTGAAATCACAAAAAAACACACAAACTCATAGTAAAGTCTAGAAATATGAATTTTGCCTAAAAACTAATAAAAATATACTAAAAAGTAGCTAAAACCTACTAAAAACTACCTAGAAATAATGCCAAAAAGCGTATAAATTATCCGCTCATCACAACACCAAACTTAAATTGTTGCTTGTCCCCAAGCAACTGAGAATCAAATAGGATAAAAAGAAGAGAATATACTATAAATTCCAAAATATCAATGAAGCTTAGTTCTAATTAGATGAGTGGGACTAGTAGCTTTTTGCTTCTGAATAGTTTTGGCATCTCACTTTATCCTTTGAAGTTTAGAATGATTGGCATCTATAGGAACTCATAATTCATATAGTGTTATTGATTCTCCTAGTTTAGTATGTTGATTCTTGAACATAGATACTTTATGAGTCTTGGCCGTGGCCCTAAGCACTTTATTTTTCAGTATTACCACCGGATACACAAATGCCACAGACACATAACTGGGTGAACCTTTTCAGATTGTGACTCAGCTTTGCTAAAGTTCCCAATTAGAGGTGTCCAGAGTTCTTAAGTACACTCTTTTGCTTTGGATCATGACTTTAACCTCTCAGTCTCAAGCTTTTCACTTGGACCTGCATGCCACAAGCACATGGTTAGGGACAGCTTGATTTATCCGCTTAGGCCTGGATTTATTTCCTTGGGCTCTCCTATCCATTGATGCTCAAAGCCTTGGATCCTTTTCACCCTTGCCTTTTGGTTTTAAGGGCTATTGGCTTTTTTGTTTGCTTTTTCTCTCTTTTTTTCGCCATTTTTTTCACTGCTTTTTCTTGCTTCAAGAATCAATTTCATGATTTTTTAGATTATCAATAACATTTCTCTTTGTTTCTCATTCTTTCAAGAGCCAACAATTTTAACATTCATAAACAACAAGATCAAAAATATGCACTGTTCAAGCATTCATTTAGAAAACAAAAAGTATTGCCACCACTTCAATATAATTAAACTAATTTCAAGGATAAATTCGAAACTCATGTACTTATTGTTCTTTTGTATTAAAAACATTTTTCATTTAAGAAAGGTGAAGAATTCATGGAATTATTCATAGCCTTAAGACATAGTTACTAAATACTAATGATCATGTAGTAAAGACTCAAAACATAGACAAACATATAGCATAAAATTGAAAAACAGAAAAATAAGAGCAAGGAGATTAAGGAATGAGTCCACCTTAGTGAGGGTAGCATCTTCCACTTGAAGAACCAAAGGTGCTCTTGAGCTCCTCTATGTCCCTTTCTTGCCTCTGTTGCTTGATCCCTAATGATTTTGGTGCTCCTATCCTTAGTTGCTCCCAATAATCGTGTGGAGGAAAATGTATCCTCTGTGGTATCTCAGAGATTTCTTGATGAGGGAATTCCTCATGCTCTTGTTGAGGTCCATGAGTGGGCTCTCTTGATGTGCAGTCAAATACTCTACTACTAAGCTATGGACCCTTGAGATGAATCTCTCCATCTCCCATGACTCAGAGGTGGAAGCAATTGCCTTCCCTTTCATCTTTCTTGAGGTTTCTCTGGCCTTAAGTGCCATCAATGGTTATGGAAAAACAAAAAAGCTATGCTTTTACCACACCAAACTTAGAATATTGCTCGCCCTCGAGCAAAAGAAGAAAGAAGGGAGTAGAAGGAGAAGTGGAGGAGATGGAGGTGTGTGAATGGGTGGGTTTGGGAAGGGGATGGTTTGAATTTGAATGGTGAGGTAGGTGGGGATCCTGTGGGGTCCACAGATTCTGAGGTGTCAAGGATTTCTCATCCCTGCACCATTTAGGCGTGTAGAATGCCCTCTTAGTGCAATCCTGGTGTTTAACGCCAGACTACTGCTTGTTTCTGGCATTAAACTCCCAAATGTAGCTTGTTTCTGGCGTTTAACGCTAGCCTGATGCTTGTTTCTGGCGTTTAAATGCCAGACAGCTCTTCCTCTAGGGTGTGCTTTTTCTTCTGCTATTTTTTATTCTGATTTTAATTTTGGCAATTGTTTTGTGACTCCACATGATCATAAACCTAATAAAAACATAAAAAAATAATAGAAATATAGATAAATAAAAATTGGGTTGCCTCCCAAAAAGTACTTCTTTATTGTCTTTAGCTGGACTATTACTGAGCTTTAATCAAGCCTCAGTTTTGAGCATTCTTGCTCAAAATTGCTTTTAAGATAATGTTTGACTCTCTGTCCATTAACAATGAATTTTTTGTCAGAGTCATTATCCTGAAGCTCTACGTATCCATATGGTGACACAGTTGTAATCACATATAGACCTCTCCACCGATTTCAATTTCCCGGGGAATAATCTAAGCCTAGAATTAAACAGCAGAACTTTCTGCCCTGGCTCAAAGACTCTAGAGAACAGCTTCTTATCATGCCATCTTTTTTCTTTCTCTTTGTAAATTTTTACATTTTCGAAAGCATTGAGTCTGAATTCCTCTAACTTATTTAACTGGAGCAATCGTTTTTCTCCAGCTAACTTGGCATCAATGTTTAGGAATCTGGTTTCCCAGTAGGCCTTATGTTCCAGTTCCACTAGCAAGTAACAGGCTTTTCCATACACCAGCTGGTATGGAGAGGTCCCTATAGGAGTCTTGAATGCTGTTCTGTATGCCCACAGAGCATCATCCAAGCGTCTTGCCCAATCCTTTCTTTAGTTAATCACAGTCCATTCCAGGATTCTTTTAAGTTCTCTATTAGAGACTTTAGCTTGCCCATTTGTCTATGGATGACATGGAGTTGCCACCCTGTGGCTAACTCCATATCGGACCATAGCAGAGTAAAGCTGTTTATTGCAGAAATGAGTGCCCCCATCGCTAATTAGTACTCTCGGGACACCAAATCTGCTGAAGATGTGTTTCTGGAGGAATTTTAGCACTGTCTTAGTATCATTAGTGGGTGTTGCAATAGCTTCCACCCACTTGAAAACTAAAAATTTAAAAATGCACAAAAAAAACAAGAAAAGACACAAAATAAGACAAACCAAAGATCAAACAAGAAAAATTGACAAGAACAATTTGAAAATCAAGAAAAAACAAAGAACATGTAATTCGAAAATTGAAAGACAAAGAAAAGCATGCAATTGACACCAAACTTAAAATATGAAACTAAACTCAAACAAAAGACTCCAAGAAAAATTAAAAACTAATAAAGAAAAATAATATTTTTGAAAGATTTTTAAAAGGAATAATAGAAGATGCAATCCTAGTGACTCTAAACAAAAAAATACAAATTTTTCCTAATCTAACTAAGAAGATAAACCGTCAGTTGTTCAAACTCGAACAATCCCCGGAAACGGTACCAAAAACTTGGTGCACGAAAATCACACTCCCACTATGTAATTCCGCACAACTAACCAGCAAGTGCACTGGGTTGTCCAAGTAATACCTTACGTGAGTAAGGGTCGATCCCACGGAGATTGTTGGCTTGAAGCAAGCTATGGTTATCTTATTATTCTTAATCAGGATACCAATATGGTTCTTTAGTTTCAGTTGTAAAAAGTGAAAGAACATGAAAAGAGTAATGGTTACGCTGTAATGGAGAATATGTTAGAGTTTTGGAGATGCTTTGTCTTCTGAATCTCTGCTTTTCTACTGTCATCTTCCTCATGCACGCAAGGTTCCTTTATGGCAAGCTGTGTTGTGGTGGATCACCGTTGTCAATGGCTATCATCTGTCCTCTCAGTGAAAATGGTCCAGGTGCGCTGTCACCACACGGCTAATCATCTGTCGATTCTCGATCATGTCGGAATAGGATCCATTGATCCTTTTGTGTCTGTCACTACGCCCAACACTCGCGAGTTTGAAGCTCGTCACAGTCATCCAATCCCTGAATCCTACTTGGAATACCACAGACAAGGTTTAGACTTTCCAGATTCTCAAGGACGCTGCCAATGGATTCTAGCTTATACCATGAAGATTCTGATTAAGGAATCCAAGAGACATTCATTCAGTCAAAGGTAGAACGGAGGTGGGTCTCAGGCACGCGTTCATAGATTGAGAATGGTGATGAGTGTCACGGATCATCACCTTCATCATGGTTAAGTACGAATGAACATCTTAAAGAGAAACAAGCGTGTTTGAATAGAAAACAGAAATAATTGCATTAATTCATCGAGACGCTACAGAGCTCCTCACCCACAACAATGGAGTTTAGAGACTCATGCAGTCAAAGAGTACAAATTTCAGATCTAAAATGTCATGAGGTATAGAATAAATCTCTAAAAGTTGTTTAAATACTAAACTAGTAACCTAGGTTTACAGAAAATGAGTAAACTAAGATAGATAGTGCAGAAATCCACTTCTGGGGCCTACTTGGTGTGTGTTGGGGCTGAGACTTGAGATTTTCACGTGCCTGGGCTGTTTTTGGAGTTAAATGTCAGGTTGTAACCTGTTTTGGGCGTTTAGCTCCAATTTGCAACCTGTTTCTGGCGTTTAACGCCAGAATGCAATATGGAACTGGCGTTAAACACCAGTTTACATCGTTTATCTTCGAGAAAAGTATGAACTATTATATATTACTGGAAAGTCCTGGATGTCTACTTTCCAACCCAATTGAGAGCGTGCCAATTGGACTCTTGTAGCTCCAAAAAATCCATTCCGAGTGCAGGGAGGTCAGAATCCAACAGCATCCGCAGTCCTTTTTCAGCTTGAATCAGATTTTTGCTCAGCTCCCTCAATTTCATCCAAAAAATACCTGAAATCATAGAAAAATACACTAACTCATAGTAAAGTCCAGAAATATGAATTTTGCCTAAAAACTAATAAAAACATACTAAAAAGTAGCTAGAACCTACTAAAAACTGCCTAGAAACAATGTCAAAAAGCGTATAATTATCCGCTCATCAGACGTCACTTCTACTGGTTCTATTTGGGACAGGTGATCTGCTACTTGGTTCTCTGTCCCTTTTTTGTCTCTTATTTCTATATCAAACTCTTGCAGAAGCAATACCCATCTTATGAGCCTGGGTTTTGAATCCTACTTTGTAAGTAGATATTTAAGAGCAGCTTGGTCAGTGTACACAATCACTTTTGATCTTACTAAATAGGATCTAAACTTGTCAATGGCATAAACCACTGCAAGCAATTATTTTTCTGTGGTTGTGTAGTTCTTCCGCACATCATTTAAAACACGGCTGGCATAATAAATGACGTGCAGAAGCTTGTCATGCCTCTGTTCCAACACTGCACCAATGGTATGATCATTGGCATCACACATTAATTCAAATGGTAATGTCCAGTCTGGTGCAGAGATGACTGGTGCTGTGACCAGCTTAGCTTTCAGAGTCTCAAACGCCTGCAGACACTCCTTATCAAAGATAAATGGCGTGTCAGCAGCAAGCAGATTACTCAGAGGTTTTGCAATTTTTGAAAAATCCTTTATAAACCTTCTGTAGAATCCTGCATGCCCCAGAAAGCATCTAATTGCCTTAACATTCGTAGGTGGTGGTAATTTTTCAATTACCTCCACCTTAGCTTGATCCACCTCTATTCCTTTGTTCAAAATTTTGTGCCCAAGGACAATTCCTTCAGTCACCATAAAGTGACATTTTTCCCAGTTTAAAACTAGGTTCGTCTCATGGCAACATTTTAGAACAAGTGCCAGATGGTCAAGACAGGAGCTGAATGAGTCTCCAAATACTGAGAAGTCATCCATAAAGACTTCCAAAAAATTTTCTACCATATCAGAGAAAATAGAGAGCATGCATCTCTGAAAAGTTGAAGGTGCATTGCACAGACCAAATGGCATCCTTCTGTATGCAAATACTCCAGATGGACATGTGAATGCTGTTTTCTCTTGATCTTGGGGATCTACTGCAATTTGGTTATAACCTGAATATCCATCCAGAAAGTAGTAGTAATCATGACCTGCTAGTCTTTCTAGCATCTGGTATATGAATGGTAAAGGAAAACGATCCTTTCTGGTAGCTGTATTGAGCCTTCTGTAATCAATACACATAAGCCACCCTGTAACTGTTCTTGTAGGAACCAGTTCATTCTTTTCATTATGAACCACTGTCATGCCACCCTTCTTAGGGATGAATTGGACAGGACTTACCCAGGGGCTATTAGAAATAGGATAAATAATCCCAGCCTCTAGTAATTTAGTGACCTCCTTCTGCACCATCTCCTTCATGGCTGGATTCAGCCACCTCTAGGATTTTGTGCATGCATCTGGCTGGGCTAATGCCTTTGAGATCACTGATGGACCACCCAAGAGCTGTCTTGTGTGTCCTCAGCACTTAAATTAGTGCTTTCTCTTCCTATGGCTCTAAGGTAGAGCTTATGATTACAGGAAAAATGTCACCTTCTCCTAGAAATGCATATTTCAGGGATGGTGGTAATGGTTTGAGCTCGGGTTTAGGAGGTTTCTCCTCTTCCTGAGGGATTTTCAGAGGTTCTATTATTCTCTCTGGTTCCTCCAGATCAGGCTGAACATCTTTAAAGATATCCTCTAGCTCTGATTCGAGACTCTCAGTCATATTGACCTCTTCCACCAGAGAGTCAATAATATCAATGCTCATGCAGTCGTTTGGGGTGTCTGGATGCTGCATAGCTTTGACAACATTCAACTTAAACTCATCCTCATTGACTCTCAGGGTTAATTCCCCTTTTTGGACGTCAATGAGGGTTCGTCCAGTTACTAGGAAAGGTCTTCCTAGAATGAGAGTTGTACTCTTGTGCTCCTCCATTTCCAGCACCACAAAGTCAGTGGGAAAGGCAAATGGCCCAACCTTGACAATCATCTCTTCAATCACGCTTGATGGGTATTTAATTGAGCCATCAGCAAGTTGGAGATATATTCGGGTGGGTTTGACTTCTTCAGTAAAACCAAGCTTTTTGATAGTGGATGCAGGTATTAGGTTGATATTTGCTCCAAGATCACATAGAGCTTTCTTGGTACAAGTACCCTCTAATGTGCATGATCATGAAGCTTCCGGGATCTTTAAGCTTTTCTGGTAAGCTTTTTAGAATGACTGCACTGCATTCTTCAGTGAGGAAAACTTTTTCAGTTTCTCTCTAGTCCTTCTTATGACTCAAGATCTCTTTCATGAACTTAGCATAAGAGGGTATTTGCTCAAGTGCCTCTGCAAACAGAATCTTTATTTCAAGAGTCCTGAGATAGTCTACAAAGTGGGCAAATTGCTTATCCTGCTCCGCTTGACGGAGTTTCTGAGGATAAGGCATCTTGGCTTTGTATTCCTCAACCTTAGTTGCTGCAGGTTTATTTCCTACAAAGGTGGTTGGGAAACCCTTCTTAGAGGGGTTGCTATCAGTACTTGTATGTGTCTGATCCCTCACTGGTGTTTAAATGCCAGGGTTGGAAGCTGGATTGGCGTTGGATGCCAACTCCTTACCTGTTTCTGGCATTTGAACGCCAGAACTGAGATTCCCTTGGGCGTTTAACGCCAGCTCTCCACCTTTTTCTGGCATTTGAGTGCCATATTCCTCTCTGGGCTTTTACTGTCCTCAGAGGGATTTTGGGTAGCAGTTTGTTCATTTCTTGGCTTCCTGCTGCTTTGAAGTGAGGTATTTAATGTTTTTCCACTTCTTAATTGAACTGCTTGGTACTCTTCTGTTATTTATTTTGATAATTGCTGTTTTGTTTGCTTCAACTGTACTTCCATATTCATATTAGCATTCTTGTGTCTTGTAGTATCTCCTTGAATTCGGCTAGCTGTTTTGTTAGAAAATCTAATTACTGATTGAATTCAGTAACTTGTTCTGCAGGATTGAGTTCCGCAGTTACTGTTTTAGCCTCTTCTTTCATGGAAGATTCACTACTTAGGTATAGATGCTGATTTCTGGCAACTGTATCAACAAACTCTTGAGCTTCTTCAATTGTCTTTCTCATGTGTATTGATCCACCAGCTGAATGGTCCAAAGACATCTGAGCTTTCTCTGTAAGCCCATAATAGAAGATGTCTAACTACACCCACTCTGAAAATATTTCAGAGGGGCATTTTCTTAGCATCCCTCTGTATCTCTCCCAGGCATCATAAAAAGATTCATTATCTCCTTGTTTAAAGCCTTGGATGTTCAGCCTTAGCTATGTCATCCGTTTTGGAGGGAAATATTGATTCAGGAATTTTTCTGACAGCTGTTTCCATGTCCTTATGCTAGCCTTAGGTTGGTTATTTAACCACCTCTTAGCTTGGTCTTTTACAGTAAATAGAAACAGTAATAATCTGTAGACATCCTGATCTACTTCCTTATCATGTACTATGTCAGCAATTTATAAAAACTGTGCCAGAAATTCTGTAGGTTCTTCCTGTGGAAGACTGGAATACTGGCAAATTTACTGCACCATGATAATGAGCTGAGGATTCAACTCAAAACTACTGACTCCGATGGAGGGTATACAGATACTACTCCCATATGAAACAGTAGTGGGGTTAGCATATGACCCCAGAGTAAATTTTTTTGAAATAATAATAATAATAATAATTGGAAACTAGAATAATTAATAAAAAAATAAATTTTTGAAAATTTTTTCTGAGTCTTTTCGAAAAATTGAAGAGAGAGAAAGTAGTTAGGAAGTTTTGAAAAAGATATGATTTTTTTGAAAACTTGACAACTAAGATATGATAAGATAAAATTTTGAAATTGAAATCTGAATTTTTTTTTTTGAAAAATTTTGAAATATTTAAAAATAGTTAGAAAAGATATATTTTTTTTGAATTTTATGATGAAAGAGAAAAACACACAAAAGACACAAGACTTAAAATTTTTAGATCTAATGCTCCTTGTTTTCGAAAATTTTGGAGGAAAAACACCAAGAAACACCAAACTTAAAAATTTTAAGATCAAAACACAAAGAAGACTCAAGAACACTTTGAAGACTCACAAGAACAACAAGAACAAAAGAAAGAACACCAAACTTAAAATTTTTAGAAAACCAAAATAAAATTTTCGAAAACTAAAGAAAAATGAACAAGAGAACACCAAACTTAAAGTTTGGCACAAGATTTAATCAAAGAAAAATTATTTTTGAAAAAGTTTTAAAAGGAAGATACCCAATTACCAAAAACACAAGCACAATGCCCTAACCAACTGAGCTATAAATTTAACATTTTTTTTAATAAGGTATTTAACAAATAAATTTTTTGAAAACTGAAATTTTGAAAAAGCACAAGAAAAACAAGAAAAGACACAGAACAAGAAAAACTAAAGATCAAACAAGAAAAATTGACAAGAACAACTTGAAGATCAAGGAAGAACAAAGAACATGCAATTCGAAAATTGAAAGACAAAGAAAAGCATGCAATTGACACCAAACTTAAAACATAACACTAAACTCACAGAAAAACTAAAAATTAATAAAGAAAAATAATATTTTTGAAAAGAAAATCAAAGACTCTGACCCAAAAGACAAAATTTTCCTAATCTAAGCAACAAGATTCACCGTCAGTTGTTCAAACTCAAACAATCCCCAGCAACGGCGCCAAAAACTTGGTGCACGAAATTGTAAATCACACTTTTCACAACTCGTACACACTATCAAGCAAGTGCACTGGGTCGTCCAAGTAATACCTTACGTGAGTAAGGGTCGAATCCCACGGAGATTGTTGGCTTGAAGCAAGTTATGGTTATCTTATAACTCTTAGTCAGGATAATAATAATTCTTAGTTTTGATTGGTAGTAAATAAAAAGCATGGATTAAATAATACTTGTTATGCAGTAATGGAGAATATGTTGGAGTTTTGGAGATGCTTTGTCTTTTGAATCTCTGCTTCCCCCCTGTCTTCTTCTTCACGCACGCAAGGTTCCTCCTATGGTAAGTTGTGTATTGGTGGATCACTGTTGTCAACGGCTACCATCCGTCTTCTCAGTGAAAATGGTCCAGGTGCGCTGTCACCGCACGGCTAATCATTTGTCGGTTCTCACTCATGCTGGAATAGGATCCATTGATCCTTTTGCGTCTGTTACTACACCCAACCCTTGTGAGTTTGAAGCTCGTCAAATTCATTCAATCCCTGAATCCTACTCGGAATACCACAGACAAGGTTTAGACTTTTTGGATTCTCAAGAATGCTGCTAATGGATTTTACCTTATACCGCGAAGACTCTGATTAAGGAATCCAAAAGATACTCATTCAATCTAATGTAGAATAAAGGTAGTTGTCAGGCACGCGTTCATAGGTTGAGAATGGTGATGAGTGTCACGGATCATCACATTCATCATATTGAAGTGCGAATGAATATCTTAGATAGAAACAAGTGTGTTTGAATAAAAAACAGAAATAATTGCATTAATTCATCGAGACACAGCAGAGCTCCTCACCCCCAACAATGGAGTTTAGAGACTCATGCCATTAAAGAGTACAAAGTTCAGTTCTAAAAATGTCATGAGGTACAGAATAAATCTCTAAAAGTTGTTTAAATACTAAACTAGTAACCTAGGTTTACAGAAAATGAGTAAATTAAGATAGATAGTGCAGAAATCCACTTTCGGGACCCACTTGGTATGTGCTGGGGCTGAGACTTGAGCTTTTCATGTGCCTGGGCTGTTTCTGGAGTTAAACACCAGGTTGTAACCTGTTTTGGACGTTTAACTCCAACTTGTAACCTGTTTCTGGCGTTTAACACCAGAATGGAACATGAAACTGGCGTTAAACGCCAGTTTACATCGTTTATCTTCGAGCAAAATATGGACTATTATATATTGCTGGAAAGCCCTTGATGTCTATTTTCTAACGCAATTGAGAGCGCACCAATTGAACTCCTATAGCTCCAAAAAATCCATTTCGAGTGCAGGGAGGTCAGAATCCAACAGCATTAGCAGTCCTTTTTCAGCCTGAATCAGATTTTTGCTCAGATCCCTCAATTTCAGCCAAAAAGTACCTGAAATCACAGAAAAATACACAAACTCATAGTAAAGTCCAGAAATATAAATTTTACATGAAAACTAATAAAAACATACTAAAAAAGTTGCTAGAACCTACTAAAAACTACCTAAAAATAATGCCAAAAAGCGTATAAATTATCCGCTCATCAATACACCCAAATACCAGCCATATACACCTAAATTTATTTCTTAATTACATGATATCAGAATAAAATATTACATAGAATAGATTACAGAGAATGCAAGTACAGAGGTTTTCTATAATCAGTTACCTCATGCATTGAGGCCAAGGGTAGCGCCTATTATTTTGGGTTTAATTTTAAACGAACCGTGGCTTGTATCCAGTTTGTTTTTGTCCAAATTAAATGAATTAGCCAAGTCCTTTAAAAGTTTGTGTGGCACATTTATTGGTGGGATGTGTATGAGACCACCAAATCCTAGTTTGCGAACAATAGCCTTCTCTGGCTCGTTCATCTTTTCAAACTTTTCACTCAATAGTCGCGTGGCACATTTCAAGTCCTTGGTTTACTGTAAACAAAGCAAAATGAGAGTCATTTAAATAACCTATATTTATACTAGAAAAAATTGACTTGTTCTAAGATATATATGTGTGTCATTTTTACTACAAGGAATAAAAAATATTTTTAATAGATAAAAATACCAGTCAAATACCAGCTGCAAACACCTAAATACCAGTAACATACACCCAAATAACTGCCTGATACGCCCAAATACTAGCCTATACACCCAAATTCAGCCCTATACACATTTATTATGTTTTCGATTACACAACATATATGAGTTCAAAATGATATTTAAGTCAACTAAACATGCATACAATGACACTACAAGCTAAAGCACAAGTACAACAGCACCAGCTATACGTGAATACTCTTGATATATATACCAGACATATACACTTGCATTTTTTTGAATAACATAACATTATATGAGTTCAAAATGATATTTAAATTCAAAAGTTCACTAAAGGCACCAGTCACATTCGAATTCGATAATATACACCCAAAAATTTGCCATATACACCTAAATATGAGTTCACTTGAAATACAGTATAAAGTTTATATGTATAAAAAATGACTTCGAAACATTCAAACATGCACAAAAACAGATGAAAAATATGTTAAATTATTCACTAAAAATATGTAAAACAGCGTAAATGACTTGAACAGTTTCACCAGAACAGTAATATCAACTTTAAACCAAGAACATTTATATGAATCTACTTGATAAAAGAGAAATATGAAGATATAATGCTTTGTTTTCAAAATTAGAAAGAGAAATCTGAAAAATCTATAAGATCAGTGAAACAGTACCTTGAATAATGTTTCTTCTTTTTTTGGTATTTTTTATGGAGATTTGGATGTTTTCTTGTTGATTTCGTCAACTGTTGGCGAGGGATTTGAAAGTTTCTTCAGAGTTGCGGTTGATTTTGAATGTGCGTTGAATCTCAAGGGATGCAATTTTGATTAAGAAAGAAGAAGAAGAGTCATTCATGATAGTGAGTAAAGCGCTTTGAAAACGGTTGAGTGACCTGCGTGTTTAACACACTTGAGTTGGGTGAGAGCAACTTTTGTTGGGTTTGGCCTAACTTATAAAATTTGTAAGCCAAAAAAGAATTGTATATATAGCATAACTGTATAAATAATTAGTTTGAACCAATTTTACCATTGTTGTTTGGCAGTCCGGCAACCGTGAAACGGTCTGTCGACCGACGACCAACAATAGAAGTGCAGGATCAGTCCTAACTGAATTTTTTAGCGGTTGGGTGCATTCAAAAGCCCATCAAGTTTAATTTGGTTTTGAAAACATCGAAGTTACTTTCTAATAACCTGGTTTTATTTAAAGTGTAGCTTTGATTTGATTTTTTATTTGAAAAATTAAAATAATTTGCTATAAACTGTTTTTTCTTAACACCTAGCGATAGTACGGTACTTAGCTAATGTAATACAAATAAAAACAAAAAAAAAATATAATATTTGAAAAATAATAAAAAATTAATCTAAATAATTATATAATTTTAAATATAAAAAATGTACCATTATAAATATCATATAATAGAATTATGAATATTATGTATTACGCTAATTATATTGTTCCTTGAAATGCAGGGAAAGTAGGTATTCAAGTGTGGACTTTTATGACAAAACATAAATGGTCCTACAGTACACACAGTCCAAAACCATTAAAATTAAAAATGATTCCCAGTTGCATCGCAAGTTGGGGTTTTATTTGATATACCCACGAAATAAAAGGTGGATTTTCTCTAGTTATTTCCTAATTCCTACCACTTGGTCAAATTGCCAGTGGCGTTGCCGTTTAGTTAAATGAGATTGTGTGTATAATTGTTACATAAAAAAATAATATTATTCAGGAATGGAAATATTTTGTTTAAAAAAATCACTATACGTTAATTTATACTATATTTTTTATTTTGTTTTTAGTTTAAATTATTTGACATCAGTTTAACTGTTCTTGGAATTTAATTTTTAATTGACAATAAACAAAGGGTGCGAAAACAATTATTGAAAGTGGAATATCAAGAAATAATTATCAATTGATATAGGATGGTCTGTAAATAAAATTTTAGATAAATATTATTAAGAGTTCAGTTTTTTTTTAAAAAAAATATTCAAAAACTCAAAACACTCTCAATTCTTTGTCATTATAAAGTAAAAATGAAAAATTTTAAATAATTTCTTTAAATTTAAACATTTGTAATTTATTTTTGTAAATTTTTTTAATAAAATCTTTTCACTTTTATATATTCTTTTTCTGACATTTGTTTTTTCATCTTTATTTTTTTATTTTTTGTTTTTTTTTTAATTTGTTTATCTCTAATTTCTTTTTTTATTTTTTATTTGTTTGCTCAACTTTTATGTTGAGCTCTTTTATTTAAAAAAAAATTATTGACACTATAATTAAAATATTAAAATACCTACACTTTCTGTTAAACATAAAATAAAAATTTGAGTAAAACAAATTGACACACTCAATAGGACCTTATCAATAAATTGTAGTTTTGTCAAATAAAACAACAAAAGTTTTTGAATTTATATGTGGTTGCACAGTGATAAAATCGTATTTTCAGATACTAGAAAATTAGTATCAATTGATATGTCAAGTACATTTACGATATCTTCTTCTACTTCTAATTATGAGACTAAAGAAAATGAGTTCGAAAATATTTCTATAACTTTTACCATAGAACCTACCTTGTCATTAGTGAGGCATGATGGCGTTAGCCATGTCTATTATGGGTTAGGTGCAACTCAGAAAAATTATGGGGTGGCCGCCTTATAGCTTGCCATTGGATATGTCTCCCTCCCCCTCTGGACGACACAAGGATTGCATGTATCTCTCTACTCAATATATTAAAATTCTCTTTACTAGAGTCTTTATGTCATGTCAAATGTATCTATTTTTGGAATATCAAGTCTATATATACTACAATAAAATTTTTCACATGTTACTAATATAGGAGATAATAGCACATCTAATTCAACTACACTTACTGTCAGTAGAGTAGAAAATTCTTAGACTTATATTTTCTGACATATCAAGAGTAATGCTTGTTAATCAACCTAGTGAAACAGTTAAATCTTTAGCAACTATTAGACAATAGATGAATGAAAGTTAGTATGATCTAGTAAACATATGACCTCATTAAATGATAACAATTTTAAATTCTCTTTTAAAAAAATACAAACACGAGAATTGAACAACTAAATAGGCAAGTTAATAGAATTGCTATTACAGTAGATTTATAAGAAAATTAAATATCAACCAAAATACTGGAGAAGTTCCTAATTATAATGTTCATATGTATAGACATAGTCAAAATGTTGATAATATGCTGAAAAGATTTAGAGAAAACAGCACATGGGACATTATAATTTAGGCAAGAATGTCGAACAAGTTTTAAATCGTTAAGAATTTGATGTTGATTGTTTAAATAGGCCATATTTTGTGTTAGCTTTTCTTGAATGTGTCCAACAAACAGAACTTTCAAGAGGTTGAAATTTTTCAAAATTCTTTACAAAATTTTCTGAAAAAAAATGAGTTTACAATAAAATATATTGTTCGATATACTGTTAAAATTGAAAAAGCGGCTTCTAATGAATATCTTAAGATGAAATATTTCCCTTCTTCTTTAACAAAAAATGGCTTTACTTGATTCTGTAACTTGAGACCAAACTCTATTCATTCTTAAGCATAGTTAGAAGGAAATTCTCATGTTCAATAATTTTTCTTAGGTGAATTGAAACTTAACCTTACAGATTTAATTTGTTCTTTGTCAAACGTGCAGAAGGAGAGTCCATTGACATTTATTTAGTGTAATTTAAAAACATGAGAAATAAGTGTTTTACTCCAATTCCAAAGGTTGAGATTGTCAAAATGACTACTAATGGGTTAGAATTTTTACAGACCCTCATCACTTGGTCACCATTGTTGTGAGCTTGGGCATTGCCACTGCAGCTTCCTATGAGCCTCTTGATAAACCCCATTTTTAGGGTTTATCTTGTGCTTAATTTAGAGGATTTTATGACCTTTTACCTATATTTATCCAAGGAAAAAGTACGCTTTCATGATTGCCTCCTACTTTGTGCTTAAGTGTGACAACATGCTTTTTAGACCTTTAATGTGTCAATATTAATTCACCTTTGATTCCACTAGATGCCTTGATATGTTTGTCAGTGAATTCAGGTTGGAAAGGCTAGGAATGGATCAAAGAGATGAAGAGAAAAAGCGTGCAAGTGGAGAATTCATGAAGAAACAAGGATTTGGGATGCTGAGATCGACGCGCAAGCGCAGCTGACGCGCACGCGTGGATTATGGAGTCGCATGGCGATGCGTACGCGTACATGACGCGTACGCGTGGATAGGAAATTGCCAAGCGACGCGTACGCGTACATGGCGCGCGTACGCGTCGATACTCGCACGTGACTCACTTAAAGGCAAAACGTTGGGGGCGAATTCTGGGCTTCCCAAGCCCAAATCCAACTCACTTATGAGGCTATTTAAGTCAGAATTCAAAGGGGGATCACATCTTTCATCACATTAGTTTAGTTTAGTTTAGTTTTGGAGGAAAGTTAGTTTCTAGAGAGAGAAGCTCTCTCTTCTCTCTAGAATTAGGATTAGGTTTAGGTTAATCTTTTAGATCTAGATCTACTTCTTCTCTTGCTTCAATTTTTCTTTTGCTTTATGAATTCTCTTGTAGATCTACATTTCTTCTCAATGCAATTGGTAAGTTCTTTGTTGTTTCATAATTGTTTTGCCTTTCTATTGCTAATCTCTTGCTTTTGTAGTTGTAGATCTCTTTAATTCTTGCAATTCATGTTGTTTACTTTCATTGCCTTTTATGTGTTTGATGAAATGCTTCTTTTAGCTATGAGTTAGATTTTGTCCCTCTTGGCTTTGGTTGAGTAATTAGTGACACTTGAGTTATCAAACTCTTTTGTTGATTGATAATTAGAGATTGCTAATTGACTTGAATGCCACTAAAGCCAGTCTCTCCCTGGGAGTTGGCTAGGACTTGTGGAATCAAGTTAATCCATCCACTTGACTTTCCTCCATGGTTAAAGATTAACTAAGTGGGAGCAATGAACAATTCTCATCACAATTGATAAGGATAGTTAGGATAGGACTTCTAGTTCTCATACCTTGCCAAGAGCTTTCATAGTTATTAATTTATTTCCTTTGCAATTTACAATTCTTGCCTCTTATCCCAAAAACCCCAAAATATACCTCTAACCAATAACAATGACACTTTATTGCAATTCCTAGGGAGAACGACTCGAGGTTTGAATACTTCGGTTTATATTTTTAGGGATTTGTTACTTGTGACAACCAAATTTTTGTATGAAAAAATTTTAGTTGGTTTAAAAACTATACTTACAACGATAATTTATTTGTGAATTCTAAACCATCCAAAATTCTCTCTGACTAAATCTACACTTTATTGAATCTACATTTTATTGAATTTGTGTTTGGTGAAGTTATAATTTTATGTTGCAATTTTATTTATATATCTTGAAAAAGGGTAGTAAAAATATGGCTCAGCATCACATTTAAAAGAATTAGTTTATGAATCAATTTTACATGATTGCTATCTATACTATGTAGTAATATTTGTTGCGGTTGATTTTACTATTATTTTATATAAATAAATAAATCAATTGCTTAAAGTTAAAATAAAAGGTGTATATTTTTATCATAAAAGTTTATTTTTTTATTTTAAATTGTTATCAGCTTTGAATTCTAATTACTGACGTTGGTATATTGCAATAATTTATATATGTTGATTGAGAATTAAAATCTTCATAATTTTGCTTGGTTTATAGGATGGGTCTAATTGTTAATGTTGCAATGATTTGTTCAATTTTTTCAAAACGTCCTTTATATTTGAGTTGTTTAGTTTTTTCAATTTTTTCAATGTAGGTGCTTTAAAATTACATGTACAAGTATTTGTTTTAGCCAAATTCAACTAAGTTGACACAAATTCAACAAATAAAATACGTACATTATCATTTTCTTTTTTCATTTTTTTCAACACATAAATTTCTGTTAAAAAGTACATAAACTTATTTACATAGCATATAAATTTATATACAAAAATTTTGCATATAGCAAAAATTTTATCAATATATCATTGAAATTTTTATATATAACACAAATTTTTATGCATGACACAAAGATATTTACGCATAGCACATAAATTTTTGTAGTGAATATATTTTATTAGTGAGACAAGTTAATTATGTTCTTTCAAAAAATTTTGTGATGCACATTAAAAATCTGTGTGCTGTGTATATTGTGCACCAAAATTTTTGTGATGTATGTATTTTATTAGTTGGGTATCAATGTTTTGGATATATAGTTCTTCAAAAATATTTATGTTGTGTATCAAATTTTTCTATGTTATGCACTAAATTTTTTATGCTGTGTACCAAAATTTATATATTATACGTATTTTATTAGTTGGATATTAATTTTTTAATTATGTAATCTTTTAAAAATTTATGTTGTGCATGAAAATTTTTATACTGTGAATCAAAATTTATGTGTTTTAATTTAATTTTTTTTTAAACATAAATAAGAGAAGAAGAAGACGGATGATGATGATAATAATGATGGGGAGAAAAAAAAGAAAAGAAAAAAATAAAACAAAAAAAAGCATTGAAAAAAAAAAGTGCGTAAGAAGAATTTTGGAGAACAAAAAAAGAAGAAAAAGAATAAGCAGAAGAAAACGATAATAACTTGACTACGTTTAAAAAAGAAACGCGCGTATCTCACTTGATTAGAACTTAATCAATAAATTACCTGATCGGATAGTTTTATTGAAATAATGTT
>NC_029774.3:99123698-99131462 GCF_000817695.3 Arachis duranensis | reverse complement strand
TATTTTAGTGATAAAATTAGATTAAATTTTTATAGTAATTTCAAAGATTTATAACTTTTATTATTTTAGTCTATCAAATTTAAAAGAGAAAAATCTAAAATAACCCCTGACAATTACTTCAAAAGACAACGAGGTCCTTGATAAAAAAAAAATACCAACTCGGCCCTTCAACTTTACTTTTATGGGATAGATTAACCTCTGTGCCAAAAAAAAGTCAATGTTGTTTTTTTTTGGCACAGGGGCTAATCAATCCTAAAAAAAATTATCAGGGATCGTGTTGGGTATTTTTTATTCTTGCGGACCTCGTTGTCCTTTCGAGATAATTGTCAGGAGTCGGGTGGGGTATTCATTCAATTTAAAATTTATTATATTAGTTCTCAAAATTTATCTCCATACATTATATTATTCTTTAGATATGTTTTAGCATTGAGTCAAGAAATAAAATGTTAAGCTGACTCTATTTTATTATATTAAACACCGGATTAAATGATATCATTTCAATTTTGGCATTTAAACAAAGCAAAAACGATATTATTTTGGAGCATAAGTGAAGATAAAATGATTAACACATCATTTAAATTTTTCTTCGTCTTTTCGTTTTTGCGTAGTTTAAGCATCAAAACGAAATAATGGCGTTTAGCCCTGTGTCCAAAATGATAAGTCAGAGTCAGCTCAGCACTTTATTAGTGCTAGAAAGGATACATGAACCAATATGATGCCCAAAGCTGGATCTCGAGGTCCAATATAATAAATTTTAAATTTGAGAGACTAAAACGATGAAAATCGTAAATTTGAGGAACCACTTTAGTGATTTAATCATATTCGTCACTCAAAAGATAATACTTTATCCAAATGAGTTCTCAAAAAATTTTGCTAGTTATATTTGTCCCCGTCAATCATTTTGTGACATGTTATCATGAAATTAATGAAAGGATCAATTTGATTAATGGTTATATTTTTAATAAGGACTAATATGACTAATGATGTGAAATTTTATCACAAACTATCGACAAGTGCACCAAGTCGTATCAAGTAATAAACTCACGGTAAGTGAATATCGATCCTACGAGGATTAATAGACTAAGCAAGCAATGGTTGATTGATTATTCTACTTAGACAAATGAAATTAAGAGTTTTGAATATCAAATAGCACAAAAGACAGTGAATTGAAGAATGCAAACAATAAACGTGTGAGAAGATAATATGAGAAGAGAGTTAAGATTTTGGAGATGTTTAAATTTTTTCATTAACAATCATTATCAAATACCCTGATCGGACAAAGATTTAATTCATAACAAACTCTAAGAAATTGAATTCCAGTTCCTTGACAATTCAATCTCTTCTAATTCAACCAACTGTCAATTCCTTGATCAATCAATTATGTTGAAAGGTTAAGTTCAAATTCTAGTTTATAAACCACACAATCCCTATGAACCCAAAAATAATCCGATTACATGTCATGTATCACATTAAATCTAGATAATTGAAGAATTGTGAGAAAAGGGTTTCAAGCTTTAATTCTAGGGATTTAACTTTTTTAAGATTCAAAGAAATTTAATTTAGATTAGGGTTATTTTCTAATATACTATAATCCTTAGGATGAAGAACGAAATCAATTCTTAAAGAGAAAATAATGCATTAATCAAGAATAGAAGAACAAATAGTATTAATCCATTAAAGGAAACAGAGCTCCTAATGTAAGAATCGGAGTTTTCACGAAAAATCGCTTAAGTAGAATAGAATAATTTAATTGCCCGTAATAGGTTTAAAAATATAAAAATATTTTTTTTAATATAAAGATGAGATTCGGATTCAGTGAATTTTTCTGAGTGGAAAAATATTTTCATTTGAAAATTTTCATGTAAAAACGAGTACCGGTAGATTAGCCGGCAATACTGGCTTAAGTATGTCTAGTACTGCATGAGAGAATGAAGTAGTAGAAAATCTTAGAAAATTATTTGAAATAACAAACCGGACACTCATTCTAAAGGTTTTGGCCCAACCAAAAATACTATGCGGTTGGATCGGGCCCAAGTTGGACCCAAGCCCAACATATATAAAGTCTTAAATGAGCCAAAAAAAAGCTCATTTTCAGCACGAAAAGGGAGAGAGGAATGTGAGATTGAGAGAGAAGAGTGTCCATCATTGACACTATTCATCATCTCCTTCATTGAGACATAACTTGAGCTACGGTGCTCAGATTGACAAACGGTTTACGGCCACGCAAAACTCTCACCGAGCTCTTCCTTTCTAAACCATCAAAGTTGGTAAAAAATCAGATTCCAAGCTCCTTTTCTTTGCTCTATGTTATTTTTGAAAATGACTTTTGGATTGTTAAGTTTCTTTGTGTTCTTATTGTTTAGTTGTAATCTAAATTGGGCGAGTAGTAAGTTTTACCCCAAAACTTGTTGGACAAGGTAAGATATCAATAAACCCTTGTGTTTAGTTATATGTCATAAACCCTAGCTTTGATTATTGTTGTTTTTCATGATATAGAGTGTTTTTGGTATTGTTTGGTGTTGAGTGAAGGCTTGAAAACTTGTGGTGAAGTGGTTTTGTACGTGGAGGGTAATCGGCCAAGGTATGGTTTCGGTTTTCTTTATGTAGTATATAATTTTTCGTGAACCTTAAGCTAGTGGACCTTAGGATAGGATTAAAATGGTTGTTGATGATTGTGGATTTGATGATGTATGATGAATTTGATGATTGTGATGATTTTGATGATTGATATTGATTAATAATGTAATTGAGAACTATTGATGATTGTTGAGTTTGATGAGTATTAGTAAGGTGTGTTAGTTTAAACCTTGTGCTTAATTTTAAAAAATGTCATTTTTGGTAAAGCAAGGTATTGTTCTAGAACATGTTGTTTTTAATACTGGTATTTCTGTTGATCCTGCAAAGGTAGATGTTATTTCTAGTTTTCTTTACCCCTCCTCCGTAAGAGAAGTCCGCTCTTTTCTTGGTCATGCAGGTTTTTACCAGCGATTTATTAAGGACTTCAGTAAGGTTGCACTACCTTTGTCCTGACTGCTATAGAAGGACGTAGAGTTCGATTTGAGTGAAGATTGCATGGAGGAATTTGATAAGCTGAAAATTGCCTTGACCCAAGCTCCTATTGTGAGAGGGCCTGACTGGAGCAGGCCATTCGAGATCATGTGTGACGCATCCAACTATGCGGTAGGAGCGGTGCTGGCTCAACGTGAAGGTAAGGACCCTTATATAATTGCTTATGCTTCTAAGACTTTAGATGGTGCTCAGTCTAATTATACTACTACTGAAAAAGAGCTTTTAGCTATTGTTTTTGTTTTGTATAAATTCCGAATTTATTTACTTGGTACTAAGGTGGTAGTATATTCAGACCATGCAGCCTTCAAATATTTGTCAGCTAAGAAAAAGTCTAAACCAAGGTTAATCCGTTGGATATTATTGCTGCAAGAGTTTGATTTAGAGATCAAAGATAGGAGTGGTTTTCAAAATCTAGTGGCGGACTACTTGAGTCACCTTGAGCATATCAAGAGTGACTCCACTCCTATCAATGATGCTTTTCCATTTGATATCTTGCAAGCAATATCGAGGTGGTTCCTTGGTATGCACCTATAGCTAATTATTTGGTTAGTCATACCTTTCCTCCCAATTTTACTAAGAACCAAAAGGACAAGCTTAAAAGCGAGTCCAAGTATTACGTATGGGATGACCCATATTTGTGGAGATGTGGTGCTGACCAAATAATTAGAAGGTGTATGCCACAATCAGAATTTCAGTCAATTTTAGAGGCCTGCCACTCTTCTGAGAGTGGTGGATGATGTGTGGAAAACGATCCAACACAAAACTCACCGGCAAGTGTACCGGGTCGCATCAAGTAATAAAAACTCACGGGAGTGAGGTCGATCCCACAGGGATTGAAGGATTGAGCAATTTTAGTTCAGTGGTTGATTTAGTCAAGCGAATCAAATATTGGTTGAGTGGTTTATCATTAACAGAAACTAAATTGCTTGAAATGTAAAGGGGGAGGGGAGAATTTCAGTAAATTAAAGAGCAGGAAAGAAAAAGTGATGAATCTTAAAGAACAAGAAATTAAATGACTGAAACTTAAAGTGCAAGAAATGTAAATTGCAGTAACTTAAATTGCAAGAAATGTAAATTGCTTGAATGGAAAAGGGATTTGAGGATTGGGAATTCAGAATTTCAGCAAAGGCAAGTAAATTGCAACAATTAAATAAGCAGAAATTGAATTAGAAACAACTAGAATTCAAACAGAAATTGAAATTAAATTGCAGCAGGGTTCACAGAAGAACCAAAAAGGAAAATGGGATCTCAGGACTCAAGAGACTAGATAGCAAAGTCTAGATCTCAATTGCCTTCCCAGATCCAAGTTCACAAAGCAATTGACAAGAAATTGAAGAAGAAGCAGTAAAGGAATTGTAATTAAACTTAATTATGCAGAAGAGGAATTAAAGAGATTTTGAATGGAGATTGAGACAGAATTTCCTCAATTCTCCACACCCAAAACTCAAACAAGAAAAGTAAAAATGCTCCAGCAAGAACGAGGAAGAAGAGAGATCAATTCTTCTCCCCAATTCTCTAAAATTTAGTGAAGTCTCCAAGAGAAAGTTAAAAAAAAATGAAGATTCAAAGCTCAAAAGAAAGATCAAAGTTCAAAAGTAAAGGAAAAGGTCCTTTAATTACATCAAACTATCTCCTATTTATACACTTTCTATTCTTGAATCTTGGGATTAACTAACTCCTATTTATACACTTTCTATTCTTGGATCTTGGGATTTGGATGGGCTTTTGATTTGGTGAAGAAATGAATTTTATTGGATTTTTAATCCAATTTTAGCCCATGAAGAAAGTAGCTCCCAGGAGGCTGCCCTGCCCTTGTGGAGGGCAGGGCAGAAAATGAAGCATCTGGCCCATGGTGCGTGCGTGTGGTGCGTTGGTGCGTGCAGGATGCTGCCCTGCCTTCGCGGAGGGCAGGGCAGAACTTTTTGGTGCGCCAGAATGGTGCCCGTGCGTGCTGCTGGTGCTGCCGAGACTTTCCTTGGTGCGCCAGAATGGTGCGCTGGCCGTGCACCATAAGATGCTGCCCTGCCCTTGCGGAGGGCAGGGCAATGTTTCCAAATTGAAGCCCCGTGTTCGATCCTTGTGTGACGCGCACGCTTCCTCTTTTCTTTGATTTTCTTGGCACCAAAGTAAGGCATAGTTCCTTGCTTCCTCATGGTGCCGTCTTGTAAGGCTTAGTTCCTTGCTTCCTCATGGTGCCGTGTTCGATTCTTGTGGAAAGCAATAGTGAACTTTTTCTTTGAATTTCCCCCTTTGGTGAGCCCGATACTGCCCTTGTGGAGGGCAGGGCAAGGTTTTTACTTTCTTTGATCCAAGGCACAATTTTGTGCTCTGCCCTTGTCGTGGGCAGGGCAGCGTTGCCTCTCTTGGCTTGCTTGCTCATGTTGCCCTCCTAGAGGGCAGTGTGCCCTTGTGGAGGGCAATGCTTGCGCTCCTCCTTTATGCGCCACGCCTTTTTCTCCTTGGGCCACGCTTTCTTAAGCCACGCTTTCTCTTTTCTTCTTTTCTTCACCTACAATAAACCAAAACAACCACTCAAAGTATCACTAAATTCACAAGGCTTATGAATCAATTAAAATTCAATTAAAATTAGCTTAAACCTCATGAATTAGCATCAAATTAATGGTAGTTGCTTGATTTAAAGAAGTTATGTATTTTCATTCCAAATCTCTTACTTAGGATGTAAGAAAGTGTATAAAGACTAATAAAACAAGTGAAATTAGCTTGAAAAATGGGTATATGATGACTTGTCATCAGTGGACATTTTAGCCCTCAAAGAACTGCTAGAAAAATTTTGGATTGCGGATTCTGGCGGCCCACACTTTTTAGGATGCTACTGCTTTCTGTGAATCTTGCCCCCCATGCCAAAGGTTTGGGAATATATCCAAGAAGGATGAGATGCCTCAATAGCTTATGTTATTTTGTTAAATTTTTTATGTTTGGGGTATTGACTTCATGGGTCCATTTCCAAACTCTAATGGTTTCTTATACATATTGTTAGCTGTTGATTAGGGATGGCAACGGGTCCCCATGGGGGTAGGGACATGCCCCCTGCCCCCAATATCTGTTCCCGTCCCCATGATGGGTAACGGGGACCCCGTATCCACCGGAGACCTGGGTTTCCGCAGATATCCATAGATTTTTGTAAAAATTAATAAAATTAAAAAATGAAAAAAATTAGAGAAAAACAAAGATAATCCTCAATTGCCATCACAAACATAATATCCATAATCTTTAAAGACTTAAATAGCAATAACAACAAACATAAACAACCAAATATTACATAAACAACCAACCATATTCATAAACAACCAAATAAAGTTGATGACATCATAAAAACATAATTCCACCATCTCAATCTTCCTTTCATCCCGTAATGGTAGTGATGGTAGATTCCGACTTACTTGAATCCTACACCAACAAGAAAATAATTCAAAGTTAAAATCATATAATATCTCAACAAGTCAATAATATAAAACATAGCGTGTTATGTGTAATTTAATAGTTTACTTACGTCAACATCTCCTTCAATGTTATGAATTGTGTAGCACTCAAATCCTATATTAGTTGTGGTGCCAAGTTCATTCCAAAGCCAATTTTGATTACACATTAGAGCCTCTAATGTGTCCGGACGCAACCTACTACGATGTGGCATAACAAATCGACCACTCGTACTAAATGAGGATTCAGAGGCAACGGTAGAGATAGGAATTACCAAAAAATCTCTAGCAATAGCTTGCAAAGTAGAAAACTTCGCTCCATTTGACTTCCACCAATTTAAGATATCAAAATCATATTAAGTTTGTGGTACCGGTCTCTCTTTAAGATAATAATCCAACTCACTCTTTGTATCAATAAATGCAGATTCCTCACTTACATGTGCAGTAAAATTAGCTTGCCAATCTTCATGACTGAACTTCCTCCCCTTTGAACTTGAAGGAATTAATGGTGGTGGCAGCATATCTAATTGAGCAGCTTGGTCTCTGTCTCTTTTCTTTGTTGCATATTCTAAAACTAAATCTTGCACTATCCTTTTTACTTGACCAATTACAACACATGCCTCTGTCTCACCATATATTTTACAAAAAAAGAAATTCAATAAATACATCTTGTACCTAGGATCCAAAAGAGTCCCAATAGCCATAACTGTATTAATCACACCCCAATACTTTTCAAACTTAGTTATTATACTAGTAGCTATCATTTCAATTATCTCATTTCCATAATTTTTCTACTCCATCAAAGCCAACTTAATCACACAAACCTTAGGAAAATAAAGATTTGATGTAGGATAAGTTGTTTGGTGCACGAAATTGTGATCAATACTTTTTCATAAATCAAATAATCCCCGGTAATGAATCCAAAAACTTGGTGTTCAATACCATGGCATAAACACAACTTCGCACAACTAACCAGCAAGTGTACTGGGTCGTCCAAGTAATAAACCTTACGCGAGTAAGGGTCGATCCCACAGAGATTGTTGGTATGAAGCAAGCTATGGTCATCTTGTAAATCTTAGTCAGGCAAACTCAAATGGATATGGTGATGAACGCATAAAAACATAAAGATAAAGATAGAGGTACTTATGTAATTCATTGGTAGGAACTTCAAATAAGCGCATGAAGATGCCTTCCCTTCCGTCTCTCTGCTTTCCTACTGTCTTCATCCAATCCTTCTTACTCCTTTCCATGGCAAGCT
>NC_029774.3:99122371-99123126 GCF_000817695.3 Arachis duranensis | reverse complement strand
GCCAGTTCCAGCGTTTAACGCTGGGATTTCTGAGGGTGACTTTGAACGCCGGTTTGGGCCATCAAATCTTGAGCAAAGTATAGACTATCATATATTGCTGGAAAGACCAGGATGTCTACTTTCCAACGCCGTTGAGAGCGCGCTAATTGGGCTTCTGTAGCTTCAGAAAATCCGTTTTGCGTGCAGGAGGGTCAGAATCCAGTAGCATCTGCAGTCCTTTTTCAACCTCTGAATCAGATTTCTGCTCAGGTCTGATAAACCCCATTTTTAGGGTTTATCTTGTATTGAATTTAGAGCATTTCATCAACCTTTTGTCACATTTAGCCAAGGAATTAGCATGATTTTGTCATGCTTTTTAAGCCTTATTTTGATGAATTCTAATTCCTCTTTAATTCCATAAGATGCCTTGATGTGTTTGCTAGTAATTCCAGGATTGAAATAGGCTAGGTAGAGTCCCCA
Organism: Arachis duranensis; assembly: GCF_000817695.3. Taxonomy (NCBI): domain Eukaryota; kingdom Viridiplantae; phylum Streptophyta; class Magnoliopsida; order Fabales; family Fabaceae; genus Arachis; species Arachis duranensis. The sequence continues at coordinate 99,122,667 of NC_029774.3, read as the reverse complement.
ATTAGAGGTGTCCAGGGTTCTTAAGCACACTCTTTTTGCCTTGGATCACAACTTTATTTCTTTTTTTTTTTCTTTCTTTTTCTCCCCTTTTCTCTATTTTTTTTTTCGATTTTTTTTTCATTGCTTTTTCTTGCTTCAAGAATCATGTTTATGATTTTTCAGATCCTCAGTAACATGTCTCCTTTTTCATCATTCTTTCAAGAGCCAACATTTATGAACCACAAATTCAAAAGACATATGCACTATTTAAGCATACATTCAGAAAACAAAAATATTGCCACCACATCAAAATAATT
>NC_029774.3:99121524-99122259 GCF_000817695.3 Arachis duranensis | reverse complement strand
TTTTTATTCAAGAAAGGTGATGGATTCATAGGACATTCATAACTTTAAGGCATAGACACTAAGACACTAATGATCACAAGACACAAACATAGCTAAACATAAGCATGAAATTCGAAAAACAGAAGAATAAAGAACAAGGAAATCAAGGAACGGGTCCACCTTAGTAATGGCGGCTCTTTCTTGCTCTTGAAGATCCTATGGAGTGCTTGAGCTCCTCAATGTCTCTTCCTTGTCTTTGTTGCTCCTCCCTCATGATTCTTTGATCTTCTCTAATCTCATGAAGGATGATGGAGTGTTCTTGATGCTCCACCCTTAGTTGTCCCATGTTGGAACTCAACTCTCCTAGGGAGGTATTTAATTGCTCCCAATAGTTTTGTGGTCTCCTAGGGAGGTATTTAGTTGCTCCCAATAGTTTTGTGGAGGAAAGTGCATCCCTTGAGGTATCTCAGGGATCTCATGAGAGGAGAAGAAGAAGAAATGAGGAGAAAGTGAATGGCTTTGTGTTTGGCCAAAGGGGGGAGAAATGGTGTTTAGGTTGTGTGGAAAGGAAGGAGTGAAGGAGGGTTTATATAGGAGAGGGGGAAGGGCAGGGTTCGGTCATTTGAGGGTGGGTTTGGGTGGGAAAGTGGTTTGAATTTGAATGGTGAGGTAGGTGGGGTTTTATGAAGGATGGATGTGAGTGGTGAAGAGAAAGAAGGGATTTGATAGGTGAAGGGTTTTTGGGGAAGAGGTGTT
>NC_029774.3:99120917-99121348 GCF_000817695.3 Arachis duranensis | reverse complement strand
TGGCGTTAAACGCCGGGCTGGTGCCCATTTCTGGCGTTTAACGCCAGCTTCTTGCCCTTTTCTGGCGTTTAACGCCAGTCTGGTGCCCCTTTCTGGCCTTAAACGCCCAGAATGGTGCCAGACTGGGCGTTAAACGCCCAACAGCTAGCCTCACTGGCGTTTAAACGCCAGTAGGTGTGTCCTCCAGGGTGTGCTATTTTTCTTCCTATTTTTCATTCTGTTTTTGCTTTTTTCATTGATTTTGTGACTTCTTATGATCATCAACCTACAAAAAATATAAAATAACAAAAGAAAATAGTTAATTATAAAACATTGGGTTGCCTCCCAACAAGCGCTTCTTTAATGTCATTAGCTTGACAGCGGACTCTCATGGAGCCTCACAAATACTCAGAGCCATGTTGGAACCTCCCAACACCAAACTTAGAATTTGA
>NC_029774.3:99116676-99118593 GCF_000817695.3 Arachis duranensis | reverse complement strand
TGGAAGTCCATGGAACTTGCAATTCTGTTGCATTAGAGATACTAATTGAGGCTTAAGCTCAAAGTTGTTTGCTCTAATGGCAGGGATAGAGATGCTTCTCCCATAGAAATCGGGAGTAGGTGCAGTAAAGTCACCCAGCACCTTCCTTGCATTGTTGGCATTGTTGTTTTCGGCTGCCATGTGTTCTTTTTCTTTGAAGAATTCGGTCAGGTCCTCTAAAGAGAGTTGTGCTTTGGCTTCTGTTAGCTTTCTCTTCAAGGTCCTTTCAGGTTCAGGATCAGCCTCAACAAGAATGCCTTTGTCTTTGCTCCTGCTCATATGAAAGAGAAGAGAACAAGAAAATGTGGAATCTTCTATGTCACAGTATAGAGATTCCTTAAAGTGTCAGAGGAAAAGAAGAGTAGAAGACAGAAGTAGAAAATTCGAACTTATCAAAGAAGATGAAGTTCGAATTTTGCATTAAGGGATAGTGTTAGTCCATAAATAGAAGGATGTGAGAAGAAGGGAAGCAATTTTCGAAAATTAAGTAAGAAATTTTGAAAACATTTTGAAAAACACTACTTAATTTTCGAAAACCAAGAGTGGAAAAGAGATCAAGTGATTTTTGAAAAAGATTTTAAAATTAGAAATCAAAAAGATTTGATTGAAAACTATTTTGAAAAAGATGTGGTTAAGAAAATATGATTAGTTTTAAAAAGAGATGTGATTGAGAAGATATGATTTGAAAAACATGTTTTAAAAAGATATGATTGAGAAGATATGATTTGGAAAACAATAAAAAAAAGATTTGATTTTTAAAATTAATGACTTGGCTAACAAGAAAAGATATGATTCAAACATTAAACCTTCCTCAACAGAAAAGGCAACATGCTTGAAGTGTTGAATCAAATCATTAATTGATAGTAAGTATCTTTGAAAATGGAAAGAAATTGATTTTGAAAACACATGATTGAAAATATATGATTTGAAAAAGATTTGATTTTGAAAAACTTTGAAAACCTGAAAAAAAATTGCATTGAAAAATAGAATCTTCCCTCTTGTGCCATCCTGGCGTTAAACGCCCAGAATGGTGCACATTCTGGCGTTTAACGCCCAAAACTATACCCTTTTGGGCGTTAAACGCCCAACCAGGTACCCCTGGCGTTTAAACGCCAGTCTGTCCTTCTTCACTGGGCGTTTTGAACGCCCAGCTTTTCTGTGTAATTCCTCTGCTGTATGTTCTGAATCTTTAATTTCTCTGTAGTATTGACTTGAGAAGACACAAATAAAAATATTTTTGGATTTTTAATAATAAGGAAAGATCAAAATGCAACAAGAATCAAATAACTATGCATGCAAGACACCAAACTTAGCAGTTTGTATACTACTGACACTAATGAGAATGCATATGAGACACATAAAACACTCAAGTCAAGAGAATTCAAGGATCAGAGTAAGAAATCATCAAGAATTATTTGAAGATCCTTAAGAACACATGAATGGATGCATGCAATTGACACCAAACTTAACATGAGACACTAGACTCAAACAAGAAATTTTTGTTTTTTTTTTATGATTTTTTTTTTATTTTTGATTTTTTTGTGTTTTTCGAAAATTAAGTGGAAAAAGAAAATAAAGGTATCAAAATAAATGAGAATTCCAGGAATCAGTGCAATGCTAGTCTAAGACTCCGGTCCAGGAATTAGACATGGCTTCACAGCCAGCCAAGCTTTCAAAGAAAGCTTCGGTCCAAAACACTAGACATGGCCAATGGCCAGCCAAGCCTTAGCAGATCACTGCTCCAAAAGCAAGATTGATAAAAATCAACAAGCTCTTGTGATGATAAGTTGAAACCTCGGTCCAATGAGATTAGACATGGCTTCTCAGCCAGCCAGACTTCAACAAATCATCATGAAACTCTAGAATTCCTCTTCAAGA